>NC_031970.2:22297053-22589553 GCF_001858045.2 Oreochromis niloticus
AACTGCTAGCTCTGGGAATTTGTCCATCTTACCTGCCAAGGGAATTTTTGTCCCGTCATTGCTGTTGCTGGTTGAATCCAGTTCCTCCATCATTCCTCCATCAGCTGCTGCAGAAGTCATCCAAATGACTGTGGGTGAATGCATAATGAATGGATGCAAACCACCCTATGCACCACTTACTGGATAGGCAGCACAACACTTTGTCTTTTTGTCTGCTTCAAACCACAACACCCGCATTTAGTAAGAGTTTATTTATCGGGCTTCTTTTCCTATTTTGTTCAGATTTTGATTTATTGAGCTCTTCACTTTTCTCTCTGTTTATTTTATTGAGCTGTATAATGTTTTGAAGCTATTCTGTTTTCTATTTCAAATTTATTTTGTTTAGATTGTTGTTTTGTTATGTTTTGGCTGCTGTAACACAATAATTTCCCAACTTTTATAATAACTAGACCACATCTTATCTCGAGTGACCAAAGTCCTGACTTGAATGCAGTCAAACTTCACTTGAGATGCCTGAAAATGCCTTACTGAATATTTAGACATTAACTTTAGCGTTTAGTCTAATAAACTGTAAGTTATCGTACTTAGAATACTGGTATTTGATTCAGTAATTTTGAGGTGCTGTACGGTAGCTTATACTGGGTGCAGTTCTAGAAAATACTGCACTTTTCACATAGTAAATGAGTAAATTAAACAAGTTTGCAATAAATTCTAATTGCCTTTGTGTTATTATGGGGTATTGAGTAAAGATTAGTAATAGAAACTTTGAAGTTACGACAAAACACAATAACAAGCTGTGTCAAAAAGTGAATGGGTTTGTCTGTTTCCTGAAAAAAAAGAAGTAAATTCTCATCAATTATAGGTAATTTAACCCAAGACACTCTAAGAAATCACAATCAATTTGTCAAGTACAGCTAGCTGCCATGGAGAAATCAGTATAGGTCTCTGGATAATCTGCTGTAATGCTTGTTGAAATACTCCTTGATTGAATTGCTAATACATAACTAAAGCGTGAATTTGTGGGTCAAGGCACATAACTGTTTTCCATCTATGTTTTCCTCTAAGGGCGTGCCATTGTTGCTTAGAGTTTATCAAGTTTATCACAATCCGTGCATCCCCTGAACCATCATGCCACATCTTTACAAATCACATCAGCCTGCTGTAACATTTGCCTGAGAATGTCTCTTAACACTCCCAGTTTCTGTTTGCTGTTTGCAGGCACTGGAAGAAGTTTGAATAGAGACCAGAATTGGACAATTTCATTTCTATCTATGCCTTCCAGGTCTCCTTTTTTTCCTGGCACGCATACAACTGTTTCTCGGCAAGAAAAAAAATGCCAGTGCTTCTACACATATAAAGTTTCTCTGTCCTTTTTCTCACCAGCTTTCACTTCTGTTTCGCCTGTTTTGCCTTTTTCCTGGTTGTCAGAACTTGTTCTCAAAGGATTGTCTGATATTATGCAAAGGCTGTGTTGAACTAGAGGTCAAAAAAAGCAAACACAGAGAAACCAAGCAGGAAATTGCAAACACCAAACGAACAATGTATGCTTTTTGGGGTTAAAGCCCTGTGCCTGTTTTACCGTTCCTTTTAATGGCTAACACTGTCCCATTTTTCCTATCATGGTGGTGTTTTTCACACTTGTGAAAATATTATTTTGATGAGTGGCTTTACAAAATCAGGAAGGCGGTCACGTAAACACAAAAGCATCACTGTGACTCTCACTAAAAGCTGATATCTGCTACACTGTTACAACAAGCTCGAGTGATTACATTTCACATTGACATTAATTATTAAAATGGAATTATTGGTGTTATCAGCATTTGGGAAAAGGTAGTATCCTGGTGAGTTTTTATTTGTTAAATACTGATAATATCTTTAGTGATGTTTTTTGAATTGTTTTATTTATTTATTTATTTATCTGTTTTAGATACATGATCAGGCAAGCGTCGGCCAAATGGTTACATTTTAACCAGTGGCCAGATGTCAGATTAACCACTGAAAAAAAGAGAAAAATGAGTGCAGGAGAAAGCAAGTAAAAACCTGCAGCAGCTGAAGAGCCTAAAGGCAAACAACATGCATTGTAGAGCATATGCAGTGTAAATGAATAATATGAAACAAAGTAAACAATGCAGGCAGTTAAAGAGTGACAGTTTCAAATCCCATTAATTCACAGATAACATAGGTGAAACCACTGGGAGCACAATCTGTCATCACAAACAAAAAGCCAGCTTCCACTTTTCACGGATCACTTCACGTATACTTTGTTCTTAGGTTTCCTCTTGATTCCTTTTTCCGGGTACCAGCCTTATGTTTTTCACAGCACAGAAGGTTCTGGAGCTCACAGTAAAAAGCTTTCTCCTTATTCTTAACTAGCTGTTATTGTACCTGCGCATAGCTGGCCATCTCATACTGTATTTCCTGTCTATGACATTACACAGTAAATGCAAAATTTCCAAAGTTTCTTACTGGAGCCAATGAAATATTACAGTGTAAGAATGTGTTGGCTCGTGCCTCCGTTTCTACAAGTTATGTGATTTAAGGAGCAAAGCTACCTTATGTCTCTTTTCCAAGCGCTCTAAATCAATAAGATAAATAGAGATGATGAGACATGCCCTGGCTAAATTTCCACCGCTTTGACAGAGAAGAGATTTACAGGTAATTCAGTGTGAGCATCTGAGCAGCTGTGGTGATTCATCTTTAATGTTTAATTGTGCAATTATGTCATTGATGTGGTGCATAAGCTTCAGATTCGAAAAACTAAAATGTCACTCTGTTTACAGTCTTGGTTGGCAGAGGTCAGGACAAAAACACTTGTTTTAGACATTCTTTCTCAGGAGTTGTGCACCCTGTGCTATTGTTCGCCTTTCGTACATACTCCAGCTGCGTAATCCCTGTCTATCACATTATTTCAGGGATAAAGACCCGAGGTGAGACATGCGCTGACTACTGATGTATCCCCGCAATGCCAGCACAGAACAAAGCAGCTTTGCAGTGGTAGGAAGCACATCTGTCCTTCCAAGGGGCAGCATTTCATTGGCTTTCTTCTCATCTGCCAATATGCCACAAACAATCTTGTTGCCAGTCGACGGGGGTGCGAGAGTGATCCATTTCCAAGCTGCCGTACGAGGATGCCGCGAGACTTAGAAAACAGCAAACTTGCACAGAATGTTAACGTTACCTGATTTAGGAGTTCTACAATAACGTGGAGTTTTGTTTACTCGGATCAGTTTTGTGATTTGAATGAGCAAATCTGACGTTAATAATGTAAGAAGTTGTCCAACAGGTGACAGGAGAAGGCAGACAAAGAAATGACTGAAGGGAAAAGAGTCTAACTAAATCACAGCTCCTTGCTTTTCTAGGCAGCTGACATTTTGACTAAGTTGATTTTATTAAGTCTTTCCAAAAACCTCTAGTCGTCAGCCACCCACCCCCACCCCCACCCTGATGTGTCACTGAATGATCTATGTTGGAGCGTGAAATGGATAGAGAATAAAATGTGTTTAATAGAGCCGCATCACACTTTCAGTTTTCAAGGGGATTGTAAATAGGATAATGCAACTGAAGGGAAGGAAAAACATCAGCTCCGCTTTAATATGTGCAGAAAATTGTGCGTGTAATCATTTCAATGGCTTGTAAATTAAATGGTTCCTTGGAGACAGCACACAGTGTTCGTGTTGTCAAATCTATTATCAGCAAGAGGGTTGTCACGGGGGGGGCAACTACATAATCCTGTGTGCTATGAGATTACAGCTGTCCACAGTTACCCCGCGTGTTATTGACTGTACTCTCTGTTCTGTCGACCTGCTTCATCATGCAGTAAGACCAAGGGAGATCCACATAAACATGATGCATTCTGTGCTGCCTGGACAGACAGATGCTTTGCAGGCACTGATGCCATTTATACCCTGAAGCTGATGCATTAAAGTGAATGTGCTATTCTTCATGTGATGGTCTGTGTAGATTTAGTCACAGATTTATTACGGCTAACAAGGTATTACTTTAAGTCCCGTTGCCCTTCCACTTGTCTGCTATATGCATCCCAGCTTAACTGTTGCAGTTCAGCCATTATGCATGCTAATGCAATATAAAATTTACAGTCGCATCGCCTTCCACTGCCCAGCGGACATCATTTAGTCTTTTTGAAAGATATCATTATTAATCTGAGGAATTTCTGGGACTGTGGAGATATTCTTATCCCTTCGCTTTTCATATTTATTTAGAGCCTCGTTTAGTTTTCGTTTATTCAGGACTCTGAATGTTAAATGTTGTTTTGCTCATTTTGTGCTGTCCTGTCTCGAAATGAGAAAGTGCTTATAGCAAAGTAAAGTAATTTACTCTCTCATTTAGTGTCTCTTAGCATTAAATCCTTTTTTTCAAATTAACTTCATTTGTCTTCAATAGAGTTTCTCTGTAATTCCCACAAAGTAGGGCTAAAGCAGCTGCCTCTGAGTATAAGTTGATAGTAACATTTTAATTGCAGTGTAGTGAACGAGCATACTGTGTGTTTTCTGGGATGACAATAAAGACAATTTAATGTCTGACTTCTGTTCTGTAATATACCTTTGCCCCTAAGCTGAGACATTGGGAGAGACGTCTGCAGGTAGAGATATTTTTTCTATTCTCAGTGCTTTTCACTCTGTAAACTCTGCATATGCTTCTCCATCGACCATCTATAAGCCGAGAAGCGTCACTTTTTATTCACATCCATTAAAGTTCAATTTATCTATTTAATGTGAGTTAAAACTTTCCGAAAGAACAGAGCAGAGTCCTCGAGGAGTATGTGACAGATGTTGTCAGTTGCCTTCATCTTGTCTGGTTAGTGTAATACTGTAGACAGCAGTTGTTCCTGAATATTGAATATATATTTTAAGCAGTTCTGGGGTAAAAAAAAAAATATGAATTCAGAATGTAAAACGGCAAATTATTAATGCTAAAAATAGGCGTTTGCATTCAGAGCTGGACACACTTATGAAATCATGCCATCAGCTCTCCAAACTGCGTTGTATCTTAACCTCTGTGGAACTAATTAGGACCTCACATTACACTTGCCTGAAAGTATTTCCATTCCCAGGTGGCAACTCCAAACCAATTCTGCAAGTCAGATTTATAAACAAAACAGCCAATACAGTCAGTCAGTCTGATTGCACCACTGACCACAATGAGACTCTGTAAAAGTGACACTGTAGAGTTAATTGCTGCTGACATACGGGGCACATTTTAGTGCTGCAGTTGGCTTGATTTCCTATCTTCGAAACTATCATGAAAACACGTCAATCTTCCAATACATGTCACAGTAATTATATTTTAAGGTAAGAAGATGTGCTTTTCCATTAAGGATTGTGTACAGAGACGTATATGCTGGAGTTATTGGTATGCGCGCTTCCTCCTAAGCACAGTCTAACAGGCTCAGCACTACTGAGACAGTGTAATGGAATAGCTTAGCCCTCCACATCCATCTTAGCAAGATCGAGTGGAATGTCTCAGCCCTGCTATCCTCACAAAATGAATGATCAGTTATGGCCCTTGTCATACATATGAGGAAGCAATCTGTGTGCGTGCGTGTTTATTTAATTCTGGTCATGCCCTAAATATAGCAGTCATTCAGCTTCTTTCTTTTCAATATTTATTTGGTTAACGATGAGCTGATAAGGAACTCACAAAGCACATCAGAATTTCTCCCATTCGGTTTAATGTTGAGGTGAATAACAATGATGTGTCTAAGTTTTTTTACACAGTGTTGGTATTTCAGACTGATTGTGATGTTTTGACGAGTTGCACAACATTAAATTAAAAATGTGGGCTAATTGTGTAATAACTATGTTAATTTAAATTAAATAAAATAGTTTAGCAACATGATTCAGTGTCCCACTTTGACTAATAACTCTGAATCTCTTAGTGGTCTAATTCCCCAATTATGCTGCTGTTTTTATGCTGCTTTTTGACCCTGCTTAGCCTGATAATCCATATCATGCATGCGGCTCAAAGAAATTAAAGAAACACTTTTTAATCAGAGTAAAGCATCAAGTCAGAAAACAGGAAAAAACAGCAACGGTTTTACAGCTGGAGGTCATTTTTCCGTCCTCATGTTTTCTGGGTCTTTTTTTCACTAGTTTTGCATTTGGCTAGGGTCAGTGTCACTGCTGTTAACAAGAGGCGATGTGGTGACCCTACAGAGGCGACACAGGATGTCTAACTGCTCCAAGGTGGCACATCAATACATGCCATGTCTAAAGGTTTGCTGTGTCTCTCAGCACGGTCTCAAGTGCATGGACGAGATTCCCAGAGACAGACTGTTCCTCTAGGAGAGCTGGACAGAGCCATAGAAGGTCCTTAACCCAACAGCATGACAAGTATTTGTTCCTTTGTGCACAGAGGTAAAGGATGACCACTGCCAAAGCTACAATATGAACTCAACCTGAGGGCCCAATGTCCTGTACAGGGCCCTGTGTTCACTGCCCAGGAGTCTGATGAGCCTGAGTGAGAGATGTGAAATGGTCTGCAGAAGCTGTGGAGAACATTATGCCTGCCTGTGATATGGTTCAGCTTGACTGGTTTGGTGGTGGGTTGGTTCTGAGGAGGCATATCCACAGACCTCTACAGGGTCCTGGGTTTCTCCTGGTGCATGGCAATGCCTGGTCCCCTGGGCGAGAGTATGCAGGCAGTTCCCGGAGGATGAAGGAATCGACACCATTGACTGGCCCCCACATGCACCTGACCTGAATCCAGTGGAACACCTCTGGAACATCATGTTTTTGACCATCCAATGCTGCCAGGTTGCATTTCAGAGCTTAGCATATACAGGAGCTCATTGATGCCCTGGTCCAAATCTGGGTATCAGAGACATTCATTGTCACACAATAATAATAATATTAATTTGTAATCTTATTCAAGGCATAGTATGCTGTTTTGCTGTGACTAATTTCAGCTTATTAGCCTCTAAATCAGATTCAAGATAAAGATGTTTTATGAAATCATTAGGAAGAAATCTATTTTCTACTTTCCGGCAGGACGTCCTCCATGATATAATTAGTTGAAAATATGAGGAAAGTTATCATAATAGAAGTGACACCTATGCATGAAACTGGCCCCCAAGTGCATCCAGGTTAAAATGGGAAAACACTGATGTAATGAAACACTGTCCCAAACACTGAGATGAATGCAGTAAGCTATGCTATTATAAATGAAACTGATTTTAATCTCTGTCTCTTGTTCATTGCCATCTATAATTTCCTTATTTGAGCTTTCTTGTTTCTAAATTAGTTGTACGTGTCTTATTGGCAATTATTTCAGTTGCTTATATTCACATTGAAGCTCCATCATGCTAAGCATAGTTTGTAAATAGGCTTGGATAAGACAGGAAGTCAGCTAACAAATTAAATTGGAACCAGTTACTCTCTGTGTTCCATGCAAGCTGGAAGAGTCAGTAAAGAAAAACAAGTATATCCATCGGGAGCTCATCAACAGGGGTCTTGAAAAGTGTGTAAGCATGTGGTGCAGCCTGCTTATACAGCCATGGTAAAAAGAGACGCCACCATTTGTAAATTCTAAAGTGTTATGTATGAGGACATAATGAAAAATAATCTGGTCCTTAGTGGGTTCTAAATTTCAGTAAATGCAATCTCACATAAACAACAAAACATGAAGTATTACACTGTCTTGTTATTTATTTAGTTAGTTAGAAAGAAAATGAGCCAAAAAGCAAAAGCAGCGTGTGAACGTCTAAGTGCACCGTTATGAAGAGGGTAAGGTTGAGCCAGGCGCTGCTAATCAAAGGCACCTGATTAACTGATAATCATGCATTAACATAATGCCAATGAGGAAAGACAAGTTTCTAAACAGTCTGTGGTCATCATTCTATTGTGTGAACATTTTTTTATGACTGGAAAACGTTAACGACAGCTGCCGATCTTCCCAGGACTGGACAGCCCAGTAAATCCATCCCAAGGACAGACTGTACAAAAACCTGCAAAAAAGTTCCTGACAGTAAAATTAGAAAAAGGCTGAACAAGTATGTCTTGTTTGGAAGAGTTGCCAGGAGAAAGCCTCTTGTGCCTAAAAAGAACATAGCAGCACGGTTTAGGTTTGCAAAGCTGCACTGAACAAACCACAGGACTTCTGGAACAATGTCCTTTAGACAGACAAGACCAAACTGGAGACTGTGATGTGCAGCACCACACCATATAAACCTCATTAAAACATTTTTTGGAGTCATTAAGTCAACCATGAAATCCTCTGCGTACCAAAATATTCTAGAGTCAAATGTGAGGCCATCTCACATGCAATCTCAGTTTAGGCCAAGCTAAAGCTTTGCTCAAACTGGCTTACGCAACAGGACGATGATTCCAATAACAACAGGAAATCTACAAGAGCATGGACGAAAAAGAAAAGAACCACAGTGTTGCAATGGCCCAGTCAAAGTCCAGACCTCAACCTGATTGCTGTGGTGGGACTTTAAGGGAGCGATGTTAAATGAATGCACATCTCCTACAACGATGTGAAAAACTGAGAGTTATTGAACCACTGGGTGTACTTAGTTTTCCCACACACTGCTACTGCACTTTGGCTCAGTGGTTGTTAAATAAATAATGGGAAAGTGTAATAAGTCATGTGTTGTTTATCTGTGGTTTTATTTACCAGATTTTGAGACCTGATAAGAACTTCATCATTTTTTATCATGACCTGATCAAACCTTAGAATTAACAATATTTCCTTTTTACATTATTGGATGTGGGGTCATAGCATCAAAAGAGTAAAAAAAAAGATGATAAATTAATCTGTCAGTAGTATTTCCTTTTTGGTGTGGCTGTATCAGGGCCACATTGTAACACTTGGTTATGCTGAAGTGCTTGGTACCATTGACTTGGTACCCATAAAGAGGGTGTACAGGTTTTTTTTTTAATGGTTCATAATGTCATACCACTTAATGTTTATTGTAATTAGCAACTGTAATTAGTCAGAATTAGTCATTCATCTGTAAATCACAAAACAGCTCAATAACTTTCACAATAACATTCCTGGTTAATTGTATGTACAGCTTTGAGGCAAGTCTTGAGAAGTCTAAAGTGTCCACTCCCTAGTAGTTTCCTTTGTGCTCCTGATTATAAAGAACTGGAACAAATTAGTAATGACATGTCCCTGTGTGGGCACAATAAGAGGGCATAATGGATTTAGAAATAAAAATGGTGGACTTCCTTGTTTGGTCTGAATTGATGCATAGTACCCAGTTCTGTCCTTCAACAAGAAGCACCTTAATTGCTAAAATAAAATGTCCAAAGTGGATGCATAGAACTGGAAAGCTCCACAGAGGAACGTGTTGTGTTTTTAGATGAAGCTCAAGGTAAAGCAAGCAGTGCTTGCTACTACACAGAAGGCTCTCAGAGTTGCTTGGAGCTTGCCAGTGTCAGCATTAAGATGGGCCCCAGGGGTCCAGGCCTGTACATAAAGGTCGCTGTGTCCCCTCAGCTGAATTTTACTAACATACTTTTACAACTAAGTAAAACTAAATCCTAAAATTTGATAATGAAAAACTTGAACACCCATATTGCCGGTAAGTTATTGCAGCAACAGGTAAGCTCATGTTAACAAACCGGTAGCTTTGGGCAAACACAGCAGGATGGCTGAGGAGAACACTGATTTTGGAGCATACTTTGGGAATTAATCCCATCTGTGTCTTTGGAACCAAAAAAAGTCATTCTTCAGCTTGTGCAGCTAGTTTAAAAGCATGATCTTAATTAAAAAATGGCAGAACAAATGGAAATGTGTTGAGTTTATCTGCTCTTAGAGTCAGTTACCGCAGCTGTCCTGGTGTGTGATGAATTCATTGATCTACTTCTGCATGTAGAGAAAATGTTTCTCCTGTTTTGCATACAACGTCATCAATTACAGCTTTGTAACTGTGGCTACATTCCTCTATGAGCATATTATGTGTGCGTGATTGTACGCGCACACATTGTATTGCATTACATTGTATTGTTACACATACCAGTTCATTATGTGATTTAAAATATGTTGTTTATGCTTAAATTGGTTGATTTGATTTGTGAATTTAGTGAACTAAATGCCCGCTTGTCAGGTTGGCTGCCTGTGCAATCCATGTGCTTTGGTGCTGTTCATAGAGCTAGCTAAGCTAGAATGAGAATAAAAAGCAATGATTGTTGGGTCATGCCGTGGGGTTGTAACCACAAACTGTACCATGATGTCCTTTTCTTTCATTTAGCATCTGGCATTTGTCATCTGGCTAATTAGCTTATCACCTTCAACAGTGACTAAAAATGTCCTTCTGGGGCTAGGTACCGCATGCTAATGATATTCTGTGGGGCTACACATTAAAGAAAAGCATCCAGAATTTAAACATTAAACCTGCCTCATCTATTAGCTGCTTATGCCCTGTGCAAGAGCAGGAAGCTTGATAAACAACATTAATCTAGTAATTCAATGGGATAGGGTTTTTTTAGCTAAAGGTCAATAGCCGCTGTGTGAAAAATGCTGACACTTAATTGAAAACATGATGAATTGCTATGTAAAGGGACAATAAGGACACCAACTTGCTAAGAGGTAGATGTCCTACTGAAGCAGATGAACCAGGTATCATGTAAAGTAGTGACATAAGGGACCTTGACATCCATCTATTCATAAACTAATTAAAGTTGTCCTTGCTTTCCCGCCACCAAAAACAATTTCCAAACCTCTTTGTTAAGACTGAGAAAAGCTGTGAATTGTAGTCTTCTACGAATTCTTTACATTTTAGAGAGAAACTGAATCACATCAATTGCAGGTTTTTGTTATAAGGATACTCACTCTTGGTTCTTTAAAGTTAGGGAGTCTAATTGCATCTGAGGATACACATTAAACAATGCAGACATATCAGTGTTTTAAAGCCTTATGAGTTAATTCCAGCAGTGCTGTTGATGTTTGAGTTGGCTTTTGCTCGACTCCATTCTGCTCTGGATTTTCTCTTTTCAAATAGAAGATAATGAAGGGAAAATGATCTGAAAATTATAGGGCATAATAGACCCTCGGCTGCTCAAACTGAAGACAAAATCTGACACTAATGCAGGCTAAGCATGATCCTCAGTCTTGCTCTTAATGGGGTGATAGAGTACTTACTGATAAGCTAATAATAGCTTTCATTTGGTAAGAGGATTATGTTTTGTTTCAATTAAATGGGATTATTAACCTCTGATTCTATTCTCTTTGGTGTTGGGCAGGATGATGAGAAAAAGTTCACTTTCATGATTGCTGCCCACTGTCTAACAATAACTTCGTTATGCTCATATGACTGCTGAACCATGAAGCTTGGATGGATAGAGGGTGCACTAAGAAACTTGTGGCTCTTTGAGAAAGTTATATAACTATCAGTGTAAATGTAATATCAGTAAAATTAACTTGTAAATCTTAAGTCAATAATCTAGCTGTCTCTTCTTGGGAATATTTAAACACTCTGCTGTCGGATATTTATTTCGAAGTCTCGGGATGAGCATTGACACCATTGCCCTCTTGTTTGGGTGGCGCTTTCTGTCAAACTGCTCATTCGCTCATGACTGCTCATTAGTCAACCGCTTGTGGTTTCATAAAACCAATAGAGCTCCATTTTGGAATATAGTATGAGCAAAATTTGCAAAACAGACTTAATTTTCTTATTCAGTATGAGCCAAACTGAGTGACTGACACACACTTTGGTAGCTTTCAAAGAATGCAGGTTTAAGAAACTTCTGCATTGACTTAGTTTTTCAAACCAGGAAGCTTTGTCCCTGCTCTATACAATCTCTGGAAATTTCAAGAGGTCAGTAAAACTTCTGTAACTACATTTCTCATAAATATTAACCTCACTTGTGCATACATTAACATTAGCCATCATTGGTGAGCTTAGACCCTTTTTGGGGTTGCTCAAGCACACCTAAATTTCATCTGAACCCCTCCTAAAAATAACATTGTCTTCTAATGTTATATTTTCCCAATTTCTTTGCTGTAAATTCTGTTTCGCTGTTGCATTTACCTTTCGGTGACTGTGCAAGGATGATGCAGAGGGTGAGAAGGTGAGAGCTGGGCGACGATAGCAAAAGGAGAGAAATAAGCATGAGTGGAAATGTAGTCTGAGGTAAATTAAAAGCAGCAATAATACAATATTTAAACATGTTTAAACATTTGGCCTCTATATATGAAGGCCAAGATTCAAAAATATATATAAAAAAACAAAAGCAGTCCTGATTGGGCTGCTGCAAATGTAAAACCACAACACAGTTTAAATAAGCAAAACTGGATGCTCAATTAATGACTGTGGAAAAAGAACTCTTAGACAGCATATGTAACCTTCAAAAGATAATAAAAGCCAGCCTGTATGATTTATATCTCTTTTAAATTCTCAGAAGCGACCTATTTTTTAGTTGCAAGCATATAAAGTCAAAAGAGATGACGCAATAATTTTTAAAAGTTGCACTAACCCAAGTCAAGAACAGGCGGCTGATTCTGTGAAGTTCTTAGAACGTTGATAGTATCCCTCGAAGCATTGCGGTTTATGATACGTACCTCAGTATTTATTTTGATTGCATTAGATTATGGATTTGTTTACATTGTTGCTGTGTACATTTCGTGTTCGCTTAGTATTGCATTTCTGTATTGATGTTGTAGTCCCCCATGACCCTAAGTCAGATAAGCAGTTAAGAAAACGGCTCAATGAATAGATTTTGTTGTTTGAACTATAATAAACTTGTGTTTTTCCCGACAGGTTGGTGTAATTTGTCGTTCAAGAAACCAATGAACTCGAACCTTTCACTTTGCACTTAAAGGCGGAAGCAGCACAAACACTTAAAAGTTTAAAAATGCACAGACACGTTCACGAGACACGAGCATGTCAGGTGTACTGATGATTGCTGGCTGGTAGAAGAAGTAATCTTTCGTTTATACTACATTTACATTAGAAATGAAAAGCTATTAGGTGTTAAACCCAATGATGTAGTTTTTGTTTTCTGTTTTTAGGGTGTTTTTTTTAATCCCATGTAGCCTTATTACAGACTCCAAAACCTCCAAGATACACCGATACACAAACACACAGAGGATAACAAACAGTCCAAAGGCCACCGGCCAACTGGTGTATTTGGAGGTAATGGTCCGAGAAAGGGGACCTACCAGTTGTTCAAAGAGCTGTAATTATCCTCCCTCACGTACGTCTCAGTGCCAGTAGTCTTGGCACAGTTTTCTTGCACAAGTCTGTGTCTGAGGTATTTTGAATAATTTAAAAGAAACACCGGCTTTACCCAATGCCACCAAATCCTGGTGTTTCATTTCTGAGGCTGTTTGATGCAACAAACATAAAATATCAACCCAGTTATATCAAACAAAGAGAAGAAAAAGAAAAGAAGTGAATATTTTTTCAGTCTCATTTTGAGTCACGTTGCAAATATCAGTGTGAAGGATTTGTTTTTGGCTGCACATTATTAGAAGAGCACTACCTAAATATGGGCAAAGAAAGAATAACTGATCATTTAGTCTGATGGCGCGGCAGGTGCATGTGTGGTGGTTAGAGTCTGTGATTGCCATAAACCCGACTGCTGTTCGCTCCGTTCACTAATAACAGACTCTAAACACTGTCACACTGAGGCTCTGATGTATTGTCAGTGTGTCTAACACTCAAACAGTGACGCCCTTGGCTGCGTCTCGGTATTGCTGCTCCCATCACGGCCTTGTTTTTCCTTTGCTTTGAGGTCACGGTGTAGATGGAATAATCTTATCTGTTGTGCCTTTCACAATTTTTACTTGTTTCAATGCTCGTGTGTCAAATATTTGCATGTCTGAGGAACAGCTGCATGAAGTTAACATAAAAGTTTGTTAGAATATCCGAGGTTATCAAAATATGTGCCATACTTCAGCAAAACATGCAAAATAACTGAACAAAAACAGTAGTTGCAGATTGCTGTGTCCTGTAATGTTATATACCATGTTGCACCACTAGAGGGTGGTGTCATAAAAAAGTGGGAAAAAAGTACCGTCGAAAAAATAGAGTTAAGATGGCGAACTGATAAACATGTATGTAACACCATGCTGCATCCACCGTGTACATTTATGCGCTGCATTCATTAAAGAGGCACTTGTTCCTTGCTGAGGACTTGTTTATTACCGGCCACCATTACACAGATCAATATGAAGAAGGATCAAATAGTAAATTTAAGCTTACATTGAAATGACATATGGGGCAAATCTCATTCCTGTTCTTTCCTTAAATGTAGCCAGGACATAATAAGAGCAATGAGCAGAACGCATTAAATAATATGTTAGCAAATCTTGTTTGCAGGCTAATCTACACAAAATATGGCTAGTTGGTCATTAATCAAAGTGTCTGACAAATTAAAATCTTGACCCCATAAAAGGTCAGGGGTCACCAAAAAGATGGCAGCTGCTAATGAGCTGCTAGCATCACCAAATATATTCAGATTTTTATTTATTTATTTATTTATTGTACTTTTCAGCAATTCAAAGGTTGGTTAATTTGACTAGTTTTAGATGTAAACATTACAATGTACTTTTTCATTAGAGGTGCAGCAATTAGCAGTGCTGGATTCATGCACTACAAAGGTGGGCTGTAATGGCTGACACATCGTTCATTGTGACCATGCCTTTGATTCATCTCACCAATAAAAGCAAGAGGAAAGAAAATACATTTTACTGGTCATAAAGATAATAAGGCGAACGCCTCTGCTTTTATATTCTAAGGCACTGCGCATGTGGAAAAAACAATTACGTTTATCTGACATCAACGCAGACTGATTAAAAGTAATCCATTCTTCACCCTTTCGTGACAAGAGCCATCTGTAGAGATTCCATAATCACCGTTTTTTGGGGGGCAAACAGGCCAGATGTTATTCATGGATTTTGTCGGTAGAACAAACAAACAATGTGTGTTTCGTCCAACAAACGTGAAGCTGGAATTGGGAAGAGTTATTGTTGAGTTGTTTGCTTTATTTTTATTCAAGATCCTGTAAATTCCCTTCAGAGCGGGCAAACCCACATGTAAGTAACTTTTCCAGACACACTACATGAGGTCTTATTGTTTTATTGTTCTATAAGAAGATGTCTTTTAAAATAGCCTGAACTCAGGAAGCTCCTGTAATGAAGTAGGGCATTTCCGCAAAGCTGAGGCCCACATCAAGAACTCTGCATGCAGTATCGTACAACAAGTCTGTTATCCAACAAGTTCCAGCTATCGCAGCTCCATGTTTGAGTGAGAGATGTCTCGAGCTGGTGTGATGCATGACTTAGTTTGCTTGTTTAGACAATCTATCAAGCCACCGAAACCCATGGCTGTAATCTCAGAAATCACTAACGTCCTCTCCTCTGTGAAGGTAGCGTTTCTCAGTAATGATTTAAGTGACATTAGCATGCAGAATATATCATACTCACACTGAGCCAGGAGTGGCAGAATCCTGCAGTACTTTAGAGTGCATTGTTATGCTTTTACATGCATCGAATGACACAAGATCACCCAGAGGAAAATGGCTGAGAACATCATGATCCGAGTTATTACAAAAGCAGCAGGAGCCAAAAGTATTAGCGAGCAGATTCCTTGCATCCTACTTCAATAGAGGTTTGAGCCTGAACCTTGTCTCTAATTAGATCTGTCAACTGAAAGCCCAATATGTGTGGGAACAGCACAGAGAAGTGCTGAGCAAATGGAATCAGTCACGAGGATGGGATACATATGCTGAATAGGTTTTAGTGGGCAGAAAACGTGGAGACCAAACTTACTTGTTTTAATGAGGCTCGATGTGATCACAGCAAATTTATAGGTGCTTCGGAAAAAAAGCATTGCCTGTGTTTACTATAGCTCCAATGTCCACAACTATCTGTAAACTTATACTGTTTTTACAACAGTTGTCTCGGTGCCATATCAGCTGTATGTCTGTGCAAACAGAAAACATCTGTCGGCTCACTCCGCCACGTCTTTCTACTGTCACATGGGAAATTCACACCACAGTGGAACGAAGACAGGCTAAAAGGTAAGAAAACAAATGCAGTGAATAAAATCAATTAAAAAGCGATATAACGTTTAAGGCACACACAAAAAATCTTAAACAATATGTATCCGCCTTTGTAAAAGTTGGATATATTCATTTTAATAAACACTTAGTACTATATGAGTGATTTTGTGCAAATATTTCTGCAAACAAAGATGACTACTTTAAGTTTTAAAGCCATGATTTGTGTGCAAACTTAAGATCCTGTAAATGTATAGTTCTAGTTATGTATAGTATAATACAATATACAGTACCGTGCAGTCTTGAGCTAACCCTCATGTCTTTATATTTTGCTTCCAAAGAGTGGCCGTGAGCAGTAGTTTTCAGGCAGCGGGTGTTTTTTCACTTGTTTTCAGTCCAGTCTTTACACCTGACCATTTTCAGCGAATGGTTTTTTGTTTATTAAGACACTAAAAATTGGCATATAAATTATTTAAGCATAAAAAAAGCATCTGACTCAAGGAATGAACCAGTGTCAAAAATTACACAATTTGACTGACATAAAATTGAATTTTTGCACCAATAAGATGACTTGCACAGAATTATTAGCCAAAATCTTGGTATATCTCAGCATTGTGTGCAGTGTCTGCTTAAAAAAACATTGAGGAAGTTGGACAAGTGGAGGACAAAAGAATAAGTGGCAAGCCTAAAAAAAATCTAAGTAATCTAATCTAAGTCATGTAAGAGGGAAGTATCCAGCAAAGACCTGAGCTAGGACCTGAGACATGCATCTGGACCTTAAGCTGAAACATCTACTGTTCTCAGTGGAAGGGTGTTGACAACAGCTCTGATCAAGTGATTAATGCATTTTTTTTTATTGAAATTCTCATAAATATGTACAGGAGGAGGTCAAAAGAGAGGTCCAGGAGCCAGGATTGGCCCACTGGATGTCTTTAGAGTCACACATACAACCTTTCATACTACACAAGAGTAATCAAGTAACAGATAATCAATTAAATGAGAGAAAAGTTCCTTTTTTGTTTGTTTGTTTTGATTTTACTATCTACTATAAAAATCTGACTTTTTTTTACAATATGTACAAACATACAAACGTTCTGCTTTATAATAACAGGACAGTGTGGGTAATGAGCTGCCAGAACTTTTTCTGTAATTTACAATTTTAGATTTTTTTAAAGTCCAAAGAGTTGTGCCAACAGATCTCTGTCATTAACTAAGCAGCATTTCTTTGTCTTGTAGAAAAACTGAGACGTGCTGTTAAAAGCGCACTTCTTGCTTGTTTGTTTTTTCTTATATCAAAAAATCTCAATAAATATATATATTAAAATGAAAAAAAAAAAAAAAAAAAAAAAAAAAAAAGCGCACTTCTTTTTTCTTCTGTTGCTTTTCTCCGTTCTGGCCCACTTGAAAACAAAGTGAGCTGTATGTGGCCCACGATGTAAAATGAGTTTGACATCCCTGGTCTACAGCCATCTGTAAACACGGTGGAGACTCATGGTCATGGTTAAGAACTGCGTTTCAGCCAGTGGTGTTGGAGTTCTTGCCAAAACTGATGGAATTAGGAAACATCTGATTGGCAGTGGCTTAATTTTTCAACATGACAATGATCCCCAACACACTGCCAGTGCAGTACAAGCATACCTGGGTAGAAAAACACACAGTGGAGCACTATCAGTCATGGATTGGCCTCCACAGTGTCCTAATTTCAACATTATTGAAGCAGTGTGGGATCATCTTGAAAGAGAACAGAACAAAAGGCAGCCATCATCCAAAAAAGAGCTTTGGATGCCGTTCAAGAAGCCTGGTGAACTATTCCTGAAGATTACTTAAAGAAATAACAAGAGAGTTCAGGTTTAAAGGTGTTAAAGAAAAAAAAGTGGTCATAGCAAATATTGAGACTTTTGTAAAGGGCTGGACATTATTAGGAAAACCTGAGCAATATATTCAACACAACAGCACATTCACAAATGTTAACATGGTTTATAATGTTCAGATTTTTAAACAATAGTGTGTATTAGTGAGGTCATAAATGGGATGTTGTACTGGGAAACATTATTTTAGATTACTCCTGCTTGTGATGCAATAAATGTCTGCAAATGAAATCACTGCAGTTATACGGTATTCTCTGTAGACCAGTCGGCTGTAACTTTGCCTCTGAGCTGAGTCTTTTTGAATTATAACATTGTACATATGCAGACTTAATTTACCATCCTGTTCTCCTTCATCACCCAGACACGGGTAAGTCCTTATGCAAATCCCCTCCAATAGTTTCCAGTGAATTTTCTCCTTTAACGCTGTTAATATCAGGAAATTCTAGACCATCATATTTTCCATCTGTAATCTTTCTTACTTTCCTAATGTTTCCATGACGGCCTGTCCTCACCACAAGGAACCTGGACTCTGAGCCTTGTCAATTTTTCTCTCTTCATGGGAGGAAAGATCCGTCTAACACTCTGCTCTCTGCTTTGTCACACAAGCCTCTAACTGTTGCAGCCTTCTTTCCTTTTCAAACAATCAATCAAGCACAAACTTCGAACCAGACTTCCTGCTGCTTAGCACTCGAAATGAATTCACAATTATCCACACCTAGTTAAACCCATAAGCACCACTTGGATGATTTGTTGCTTGATTTTTTTTTCTTCTTTTTTTGGCCAAAACTACACAAATTAAACGCTAAAACACGATCAACGAATAAACGGCACACAATACCAGTGTCACATTTCAGCGGCCTCACCTTTAATAGATGCACAACATGAAGCTGTGTTCTTCAGGCGGCCTGCAGCTCAGACTGAATCTGTGCTTCTTCCTCACATTAAAAGGTTTCATGTCACCTGAGCATATAACAGAATTAACAGCATATTAGGCTGCCCTCGTGAAGCCAACTGTTTCCAAGTTTAGCACCAGGGGGTTTACCCGAATTGAAAACAAAAAGAAAATAACCATGGAAACATTTTTTTTTGTATTTTAAGTTTAAGTTACAAGCATTACTGATGCATAATAGAAAATTGGAATATTGTGTATGAGATCAGCAGTGATAATTTGTTATAACAGTTATTCTGCAAAGACAAAGGTGTACAGTAAGGTTGGCTCGCTTTATGACTTGCAGGGTTTTAGTTTTTCATGCTACACCACAGTTGCTTCAATATACATTAGCCAGAACATGTTTTTGTTAATGCATCCTGTTGAGGACCAATCTGTTCTCAGAATGAGCACCTCTACCTGCAGACAGAAACATAACACAGAAATGTATTTTATCTTATTTATTTTGTCCCTGTTTGTTGAAAATGGAGTGTTTATTGAATCTTCTGGTGTTTTTTTAATGAATTAAATATCATTTTGTATATATGAGTTTTAATTTGCATCATATTTGCGACATCCTTTTTTTTGTTCCTTTTTTCCAATTTATTGGTTTAAAATGATATATTTAGCAAATTATTTAGGTTTTAAGGTCCACAGTGGTGATGTAGAAGACTCAAATACTTATGTTTGAAATATGATACACTAGTTGTTAAGGGGTTAAAATCTGCATTTGTCATTATTACTATGGCAATTAGAGGTAAAGGCTTTTAAATAGAATAACTTGGGTGTACTGGATTTATTTAACACATCCCTAAAGCTAAGATTACTCCTCTACATATGTCTGTTTGCACAGACATATTTTACATTGTCTGCCTTTTTGGTAACTCACTTATAAGGCCCAGACTTGGCAGTGTGGCTTCAGCCTTTCTCTGTTGTCAGATAGCATCGAGACACAGCCTCTGACAAACCCCCCCTTAAAGCTTCGCAGCCCTGATGGACTGGGGATGTGCTTTTCATTTTCATTTTCAGAACCATTTTGCAAGCATTTCTCACTTTATTCCACATTTTCTTCCATGAAACGTTTTAGCACTCATCAAACTTTCTGCAGAGCTGCAGATCGTGACGTACTGAATGTACTAAACTTTTCCATTTTCACTTCTGCTATATTGGGACAATTTCTCTTGCTATTCTGTTATTTTCAGACCTCCCCTGTTTCATTACCTGCTGACTCACTCTACGCGTCTCACCAGAGATCTAGTTAACAACCGCATTAAATATTTTCGCTGCAGATTGCACAGTAGATTCAATTCATTGTTACCCTTCTTTTCTTCTTTGTCTTCTTAATTTACAGTCGCTGCTAAGCCATCTTCTTTTTTTTCTTACGTAACTGCTTTCAAACTCCAGGGTGCCTCTGCCTTTTTCCAAACCCAAAGCCACAAAAGTGGGAAGGATCCTGTGGCATAGATATATTTTCCCACAAGGCTTTCAAGGGTGTGTTGTTGGAAATGTAAACAGCGTGCAGTAGCAGACAAATCCTATTTTTCATTAAACTCTGTCAAATAAATCACATAAAAGAGCATTTTAATATGTTTTTTTTAAAATGTGGTCATGAAAAAAGCAAACCTCAGGACTCATTAAGTGTAATCATCTACACTCTGTCGATTTCACATGGTTAATGGTGTATATTATTTCTCTATCACTCAGAGATTGGCTCACATTATTTAGTATTTCACATGATATTTAGCACAAAGCCTTCTTCTGTGTTTTTTTTCTTCGTTTTGTTCTGTCATTTCTACACTAACTCTCCAAATTAATCTATAACAGTTTTCATGTTGGTGTAGGACTTGCACAACATCCTTCACGCTTAAGTAGTATTAATCACCATTGTCATTTGAGTCCCTAAATCCCAGTGCAGTGCTGCTCTTGGCAGCACATGTAGGAAGAAAAAAGAAGTATATGTTCAGAGGAATCACGCCAATGTAACACATGGATATTAACATTTCAAAGGCAAATGTCTTCTCCCCATGTGTGCGAGATCATCATTCTGTCTTTCTTTATTATATACATACATATATATATATATATATATATGTATAAAGCTGATTAGCATCAGCACAACACAAAGTATAAAAAGGAGAATAAAAGTTAAAAAAAAACAAAACATTTTTCTTGCATCAAGATGGAGCTGTCACATAAGCAAAACCAGTGTTATTCTTGTCATGCTGGACAGTTTAAAGGGACCCTTAGAAAATCAGGAAGACGTTTCCAAAACTTAAAGCAGCCGAGTCATGCATCTGGTCTAAGATGCCTTTTGATTCAGCCAATAAAAAGCATATGCTGAGAGCACCAAGGTGCCTTTAAGAATAGCTCTTTGTCAGGTCTCAGTGCCTCTCCTAAAAAGCTTGTGCTTCAGACATTTCATATGCCAGCCAGCACTTCCTCCCATTCATAGCCAGATCAGCTTCAAAGGGCGAAGATGATGTCACAGGATTGAATCCATTACCATTTATAGTGTGCCTTATAAAAATGAACTGCGTTCTTTTTCTTTTTTAAATGTCATTTCATACGTACAATCAACACGTTTCTGATTTTAAATTATACAAATGTGTTTTATGGCACAAAGTTATTCACCTGTATTTGCCTGCACTCACATTTAGCCTGTGATTTGTTTGGGATTTATGAGTGAGCTTGTGTTTATTAAACACATGTTTACTTATCTAGCTCATACAAAATTTGACTCTGGGTGTCTTGACGTCAGGATCCCTTCAGGTCTCCAGCAGAATAAAAACATATTTCACTCTGACTGCTCAGGCGGTTTCAGAATATGAAAACAGCTTAATATATCTTCTATATCAGACTTCAGTTTGGAGCTAGTGTTTTCTTCATAGCTTTCTTGATATTAAATCTGACAACAAACAATCTTCATAAATGAGGCTGGTTGGTTATAAAATGAGCTCCGTGATTTATTGCAGATCTGGAGGAGAGTTGGTACTCCGAGCTGCAAACACCATCGACGTTACTACTGAATAGTGCATATAGCCACCTAGTGGTAGTGTTGGTGATGAGTAAGGCTGTTGTCTGTTTTTGCTGAACTGGGGATCTTATAATAGGGGCTTATGCTGTAGTGCCGGTCATTCGGATTCTTACCACAGATCATGGTGGAGCTTTCCATTTCTATAGCTTTTCACCCCTCACTGTAACATTTTAATTTGCAAGCCTTAATCTTGATTTTGAAAACAGATGAATGTATATTTTCAAGACCAGAGCCTCTTAATTGAGAAAGACTGATTTTTGTTTTGGGATGTTACCTTGACCAGTGAGATACTGCTCTATCCTTATATTTTAGATCCTGTTGTTGGTCGCTACTGTTCCCTTCTTCCGCTAACGTTTCTTTCTCAGTGGACTTTTTGTGAACTGTTCTATATGATTTAGATAAGTGGAAACAATTGCTTCCCTCTCACACTCACATCCTGCTTTCAGAGGGGAAAAGGTATGGGTGATTGAGATTCAAAGAACGAATTCCTTCCTTTACTATTAAGGAAACATTTTTGAGCAGGGTTATGTCTTGCCACTGGTGAGGACGCACGGAAGACTTAAAGACCCTCCAGGTGACTCTTTCAGCTATTGCATGACTGCACAACCCTGACGCATCTGCGGAGGACGAGACTGCAGCAATGGAAAGTATTTCAAATGAAAGTGACATTTGGCAGTTCAATGAATCTTGGAGGAACTCGAGTCTCATTAACGGAACCGGTGGCTTGAATCAGACAAACCCCTTGAAGCGGAATGAAGAAGTGGCGAGGGTGGAGGTGACTGTGCTCGCCTTGGTCCTCTTTCTGGCACTCGCGGGTAACCTGTGCGTCCTGTTGGCTATCCACACAACCAAACACAGCCAGTCTCGTATGTATTATTTTATGAAACACCTGAGCATCGCCGATCTGGTTGTGGCGATATTTCAAGTTCTCCCTCAACTTATCTGGGACATTACATTTCGGTTCTATGGACCAGACATCTTGTGCCGGTTGGTGAAATACCTGCAGGTCGTTGGGATGTTCGCCTCCACTTATATGTTAGTTTTGATGTCTATAGACAGGTGTTTGGCAATTTGTCAGCCCCTCCGTTCTTTGCACAGGAGAAAAGACCGTTTATATGTCATATTTTCCTGGATCCTGAGTCTGCTCTTCAGTATCCCGCAGATGTTCATCTTTTCCCTGAGGGAGGTTGGCTCGGCCGGATCAGGGGTGTATGACTGCTGGGGCGACTTCGTGAAACCTTGGGGAGCCAAAGCTTACATCACATGGATCAGCCTTACCATATACATAATTCCAGTGGCCATACTGAGCATTTGTTATGGGTTGATAAGCTTTAAAATATGGCAAAACTTTAAACTGAAAACCAGACGGGAGCAGTGCATAAACCTGACGCCTAAAACCACCAAAAGCAACACACTGGCCCGTGTAAGCAGCGTAAAGCTCATCTCCAAGGCGAAAATCACGACAGTGAAGATGACTTTTGTGATCGTGGTGGCTTACATCGTCTGCTGGACCCCCTTTTTCTCAGTTCAGATGTGGTCTGCGTGGGATCCAGCAGCCCCCCGTGAGGGTAGGATCAATGTTTAAGTTTCATAATATGCCAAGTGCGCGCCAGTGCGCAAAGGATATCGTGCTCCACGCGTCCTTACGCAGTTACATTAATTTAAAACATGCTATTCCCATCACTCCTTTACGCACCATTCACACAGTATTTACAAAGGAAAATTAAAGATTTTTATTTATTTATTTATTTTTAATCTGGTCCTCGTTTCTTTGTGCACCAGAGCGCGAGTTAGTTGAAACAGACTGACAAAGAAAACCCAATTTAAGCCGTGCGTACTCGGGTGCTTCGTGTCTTACGTTTTATAATGACTCAAAGAAAACCTGGTTCTGTTTTTACTAGAACGGCAAACTGTACAGGGTGGGGTAAAGATTGGGTAGAGGTGAGAATTTACGATCTCGGTATGGGAGGTTTTACGGTGAAACAAACGCAAAGAAAACAAAACGAGGAAAGAGTTTCATTTGTTTCACATAAACGTTTGGAAGCGCAAAGCCAATGTGAGATATTCACGTGATTTTAACAAAATATATCATATGATACACCTGTGAGTACGTAATTAAAAGGTTTGAATGTGTATTGCTATCCTGTGACTGGCACATTCTAGGCAGGAAACCAGTGAATTCATTTAACTGTTTTCAGTTATGTTTTTCTCATCTCATGATACACATTTTTGCGGTTAGAAACATTATTGTTGGGATTTTTAAAGGGGAAAGCAGGATTTTTCAAGTTTCTTTTGAGCCTCCCTGCACTGCAGAGACTGAGTGACGGCTAATCATTAACCAAATTAGTGTGCGCCACCACGCGCTCAGCAGCTTTCATTTGCGCCTGTGGGGTCCACTGACATTTAGCCACAATGGCCACTAAACAGCCATCTACTGTATTTGGTCTCAGTGTGTATGGATCTGCGGGACTGTGGCCACACCCACTCAACATCATGCTTTAACGAGCCACAATACACTTGCACATTTGAGCGACATTCATTAAGCAGAAAAGATTAAAAGCACATATTTATCACCCTGGTGATTAAGAAATTTAAATTTCAGCCATTAATCCGAGAGAGTTGCAACATAATGTGCTTGCATCTCATTGTGAATAAAAATAAACAGTCAAAGGGCATTGCAAAACTTTTGTTTGTCACTAAATCATGTGTTCTTCAGTGACCATGAAAAATGTGCCCTTTTCCACACAGCACAATAAGATGAAAGAAACTGTCACGATGCCCCCCTGAGCAAAGGGGAAACATTCTCTGGTGTTACGGTTCTTTCTTTTCTTCTGCTTCTGTGGGTTTGCATTAAAGGGTTCGGCTGACCGGAACTTCCTTAAGCTCCATTGTTCACACCAGATGTTTACACTTACACTTAAGTTTTAAAATAAGAGGCTTATTGCTCGATAGTTTGCTGAAAAAGGCTAATTGGTGTAAGGGCACCGTAGTCAGCGTTAGAGAAGCGAGAAAAGAGTGCTTCATCCTGTGAATGGAAAATGAAGTGATTCATTTATTTTCTTTTGCAGAAGGCTCCATCAGTGCAGGCAGGAGGTTGATGATTGAAAGTGAACAGCACTCAGAAAGGGCAGAACTGGCAGTGACACACGCCAGTGTTTATGCACAAAAGGCAGACAGGAATGCCATCCATGTGTGCGTGTGCAGATAAACTTTTCATTAGAGTCATAATATTTTTTTTTTTAAGTTAACCCAGACTGCTTAAGAAACAACAGGAAAAATCAGTTAATTTAATATATGTTTTAAAAAGAATCAGCAAATGTTTGTCAGTTTTCAAATGGAATAATCATTAATTTCTTTAATCTAATATTTGGTTGGGATACAAGTAGATGACAGATTGTGCTTTGTATTACACTGGATGATTAGTAAGGATCATACAATAAAACTGAATCACTGCTCATGGGAATAAACAACTGTTGCATATTTTTCTTCTAATTTTAAGAGATATACAATTTAGAAAATGGGGAGATTCAGAGAGAAACAGCTACCCTGCTTTGTCCAAAAAAAATTCAGGCTTTGCCAGTAACTGCCTGGCATTCCTTCTATAGTTAAAGGCCAGGAAAGATTTTGACATACTGGTTAAACAACTAATTTAAATGTGTTCCTTTCAGATTTTCATTTTCACATATTCAATTAATTAGATAAAAATTATTAATAAAAAGTTTTAACAGTCTTGGCTACAGGTGGATAGAGCCAGGCAAGCTGTTTCCTGTTTTTTCTTGTCATTATGCTAAGCATAATGATCTGACGGTCATCCAGATCATGGTAACCTTAGGATCTGGGAAAGAAAAGCAACTTGACTACTTTAAGTTTCTTGTAGATGTTTCACCTCTCACTTGAGAAGCTTCTTCAGTTCTAAGACCAAATTGTGGAGAGTCCCAGGTATTTAAGCCCTAGTGGGAGTGTCCCTTAAGAGGGTCGTTGACCCAGTATTGATCATTTGCCTCATTAAATGAGCCAACAACATTGTCATGCCTTATGAAGCAGGTTTATCGAGAGAAACTCAGGAGAATGTTCTCCGAACACAACATCCCAGTGCACTTCAGACCCAGCCACACACTCAAAAAAACCTGGTTCATCCCAAGGACAAAACTCCCAAACAAGCTAGACAACGTAGTGTATGCTGTGCAGTGCAGCGTGGAGTGCTCAGACCTCTACATTGGAGAAACCAAACAGCCTCTCCATAAATGCATGGCACGACATAGAAGAGCCACCTCAACAGGACAAGACTCAGCTGTACATCTGCATCTAAAGGACAAAGGTCACTCTTTCAAGGATGCCATTGTTCACATTTTGGACAGAGAAGACAGATGGTTTGAAAGAGGAGTAAAAGAAGCCATCTATGTCCCCTGTGAACGACTACCTTTGAACAGAGGGGATGTCTTATTAAGGAACAACTAGGGCTTAAAATTTAGGACTCTCCACCATTTGGTCTTATAACTGAAGAAGCTTCTCAGATGAGAGGTGAAATGTCTTCAAGAAACTTGACAAAATCCAGTCGCTTTTCTTTCCAAGCTCCTTAGACTAAGTTAAGGAAAGCAGCTCCAGTGCAGACAGCACAGTGATATCCATCTTCTGGAGCTTAGCTTGCAAAGAAACCAAAGTATTCCCTTGCTGTCATTTGAACAAAGCATTTGTATACTGTCTATGGTTGTGCAGCATACACACATTTAGTGTATGAATATCTCCCCAAAGTTAGTCAGTCTTTTTCCAAATTCCTCCCAAACTACTGAGATGTCAGCGTTATTATACTATTCATGTTAAGGAGACGGGACCTTTCACAGATGAGAATTTGACCATTTTTAGCACCTGTTAGGCTTATCAAAGCTATTTCTGGAAATGTCATAGGATACTAAAATGTCCCATTCCTCTCAGGTTTGTTAGAAGGACATCAGCAGCATCTGTGATTTCACATTTAACAACCAGACAGATTTCATTATGTAGAGGACAAAAACGGAAGAAGGTTAAAGCCTGAGTCAGACACTCGCAGAATCACCCCACCCAAAAGAAAAAAAAAAAACCCCGAAAGAAAATTTAACACAAACATCTCCCCACTGAGCCTGCTGGCCTCAGACACCGGCTCACGCTCTATATACTATTGATCAGCATTAAGTGCTTGAGGAACACAAAGCCCCATTGTTCAATCTCCAAGTGTTACACTTTTTAAAGGTCATTTCCTGTATATTGTCTTTACGAGATGTGAAGGGGAAAAATGCAATTTACTCATAAATATCACATATTGTAATAATCAAAATGAGATTACTGAGATGTTTGTTTGCCCACAGGAAAAAAGACTCAGTATTAGGTCGTCTCAGTAATGAATTGCTGAGAAGTCTTATGTGCCGGCTATTATCAGTTGTGGCAGCCAAACAGATGTACCACCCAGGAGATGATGTTTCTTATTCTTTTCATTTGCTGAGTGATTTATCATTTCCTTGTGAAAGACACCAGAAGCTAATTTATTAAAGCCTGTTTTTGTAGTAGTTCCTGATATTATTCAGCATCAGTGCAGGCCGTGCTCTCGCTGCTCTGATAATAAATGTCTGAAAACTGCAAGCTGATCTTCTGCTCTGTCTGTTTCACACACTATTGCTCAAATCGTAGCATCCATGACCCTGTAAAAGGAGTTTGAGTCATAAATCCAACCCTTAATGGCTATCAGTCAACTCATTTAATCATGCATGTGACTTTCACGCCCTTCCAAAGACCCTTTACATTGATTTTTTTTTTCTTTCTTTCAAGCTTAGGAATTGTCATTAAAGACAACATGAAAACGGGAGGAGCATAAACACACTGAAGGAAAAATCAGCAATCAGTGAGATTAGGTTAAATACAGGGTGCAAAGTAATTATATATATATTCCAGACTCATTTGTTAAATGTCATTTGAAAGGTGTAAACTTCATTTTGCACGCTTCTGCAGGTTACTTAGTGTAAGGAATCATAATGACACTGCAGGGGAGCCATTTTCACTTCTCTCATTCTAACTGTTCCTCTTTGCAGGAATTCCCTTTGTTTCAGAACGTCATCAGGCAACACTTTCCTTCTTTAAATAATTCACCATTTTAATTCTTTGTGTTGTATATTCCCCCTTCTTGCTCTGCCAGCATCCTGAAACAGGAGCTGTTTTCAGCAGGAATGCATTTTCAGGAATACCTTAAATGTGTCGGCACAAGCAATTTTATTTCAGGTACCAAGTACTGCTCGAGTCACCGTGTGGCGTTTAATGATGACTGAGATTGCAATGAAAATGCCAGACTGGTAAGAGGAAACAATGAGTACACAACCAGGCTACCTTCTGTAAAGCTAAAGCAGTGGCAGCTTGAGACATTAAAGCTGATATATAGAAATGTTCACGTGCCTCCACCCTGCTCATTTTATTATGCTACATGTTCACATGTGCTGGAAAGTGGAGGCGAAAGCAAATCTTTACACTGGCTAGACTGAACCTCCACTTACTGATATCTTGTTATTTATGTGTGTGTTTGGTCAATATCAAAAATATCAACTTTAGGACTTTGTGAGAGTACAAAATTATTAATATTTATCTCCAAGATATGTTATTTTAGCACTGCTGGGATCAAAGAGACGGGCTGACCGACTGCTGTTTCCCCTAAACTACACTGCTTGGGTAAAAAAATAGTCAACATTTTTAAAGGAAACCAAGCAAATATTACAGATGACTGCATGTTGGTTTAATCTGTGGCTGTCAGCATATCAAATTTTTTACCCCATCATTAACTTTATTATTAAAAAAAAGATCTTTCAGTTTGTTTGTCTGTTTGTTTGTTTGTTTTAGCAAATGAATTAAAGTCATAATATGATGATATGAAGGAAAAATGTACAAAAGATTTCAAAAAGAAAAATTGCAGATATTTCAATATTATCCACACATCCTCACCTCCAGCTGACTGTCCCCCCTGAGCCTGCTTCTGTTGGAGATTTCTTCCTGTTGAAAGGGAGTTTTTCCTTCCCACTGTTGCCAAGTACTTGCTCATAGTGTCTGATTGTTGGCCTTTTTTCTCTATTATTGCAGGGTCTTTACCATACGATATAAAGTGCCTTGTAGTGATTGTTTTTGTGAATTGTCACACTATAAAAAGAATTGAATAGAATTGAACATGATATCTTTTTTTTAAAATCACAATTATGGTCAATATCAGTGTAACACGGTACCTCATAGACTTTTTGTGAGTCATGAAAATATCCACTGTGAAAAAACTCTACTGGGATAAAGACAGCTGTACCGCACTGTCAGCCAGTCAACAGCATCTTATTTGCTAGAATACAAAATTTCACAGAGTAAACAAGCTGCCTTTCAGTCCAGACTTGGCATAAATCTTTCATCTTTGTTATCACACCACAGTAACTTTTCTCTCTCCCCACACGCAGCCATGCCCTTCATTATCTCCATGCTGCTGGCCAGCCTCAACAGCTGCTGCAACCCCTGGATCTATATGTGCTTCGCCGGGCATCTGTTCCAGGATCTTAGGCAGAACCTTCTTTGCTGTTCCACCCGCTACCTCAAGTCATCCCAGTGCCACTGTGAGCGTGACTTTAACTCCAGTCACAAGAGCAACTCTTCAACCTTTGCCATTAAGAGCACTAGCAGTCAGAGGAGCATCACACAGACTTCTACCACATAAGCCCCGGGCCCTCCATTCCCCTCCTCACACTGTGCCCTCAGCCTTTCACTACGTGCTGTCGACCATAAAATATCCAGCAGTTTGATTTCTTTAATGCCTCCTCACTGAGGCTTGCTGTTTAGAAGTGGGAAGACAACAAAAGTCTTAATTTTTTTTCTGTTTTATATCAGAGTGAAGTGGAAAAGGGATTGTGATAAAAGAAAATCTTCAGCCGAGTATTCCCAGGGGGTAAAGTGTTGTGCTTTAAAACACACAGAGAGATAATCACAGACTAAGCTGTATCTTCAGCTGATTTATTTTTTATTTTTTGTATTTTCTTCTTACACTTTTCATTTTAGATGTACAGTATATGTTTGCAATGCAGAAAAAATACAGTATTTAAAAAGCTTTTAAGCACCGTCAGCCACAGCATTGGTTCAGTTAGTGTCACCAGCAGAGCTTATGGATCCTACTTGTCATGTTGTGTTATGATGAAATCGTTCTTCTGTTGTAAATACTGCACAGCACATTGTTCATTTTGTCACATTTTCAGTGGACTGCATACCTGTAAAAAATGTAAAACGTTACTTGAGTTCTTGTTAGATGTGAGATGCAATGCCTGTCACCGGTAAATATTTTCAAAAAACATATAAAAAAATAAAGAATGAAAGCGACCAAAAATACACTCATGATAGAATTATTTAAACACAGCTGACGCTCATTAGTTTTCCTTTTGCCTCCTGAAAATAGTCTAAATAGATTCTTGGCATAACATTCAAGCTGGGAACATCCTGTTTCAGCCCCAAAGTTCAGTATAGGGTTGAGACCTGACCTGGTCACTAATGAGTGACTCATGTTTCTGTGAGATACCTGGAGGCAACAGTTGCTGCATGACATGAAAATAAAATAAGCTGTGACTAAATAACTCTGACGTGTTGACAGTCTGGATTTGTTAATTACAGCACAATGGTTATCAATACTGGTAGCCAGAAGGGACTTGAATGACAAGTCAAAACTGTATGATACAATAAATATTATAATTAAATATGAATAAATAATACTGAAAGTACAGCAACATCCCTCAGATGTGTAAAAGGCGAGCTTCATTATTATTCAGCTGCATTATATCAATCGAGCCAAGCTTTAGATTTAATAATGAAGAGTCAAAATGATGGATTTGAGTAGGCTAATATTTACCTTGAACAATCATACACTTACTGGCCACTTTTTCAGGTACACCTGTTCAAATGCTCATTAATGCAAATACTGAATCAATTAATCACGTGGCAACATTTCGGTGTATTTAGGCATGTGGATTTGATCAAGACGGCCTGCTGGAGTTGGAAACGAGCATCAGGATGAAGAAGAAGATCATACTACTGTGGGTGCCACTCCAAGAACAGGAAACTGAGGCTACAGTTCACACCCACCCACCAAAATTGCACAATGGAAGATTGGAAAAAAACACTGATTGTGACAGATTCAGATTCAAATAACTTTATTTATCCCAACTTATTGGGAAATTAAGAGTGCCACGAGTGGCATATTTAGTGAAACAGAATAAGTGGCTGGTGGTTGTGGTGTCATTTTGTTGGCACACTTACCCCCCCTTGGTACCAACAGGCCACAGTTACCCGAGTACTGCCGCTGACCATCACTTTATGACCACAGTTATCCATCTGCTGGTGACTGCTTCCAGCAGGATAATGCACCATGGCATAAGTTCAACTCATCTCAAACTGGTTTCTTGACCATAACAATGAGTTCACTGTACTCAAATGGCCTCCACAGTCACCAAATCGCAGTGCAATAGAGCACTTTAGAGATATGGTGGAATGAGAGATTTCCATCATGAATGTGCAGCCAGCAAATCTGCAGCAGCTGTGTGATGCTATCTTGTCAATGTGGAGCAAAATCTCTGAGGAATGATTCAGCACCTTGCTGAAACTGTGCCACAAACCAATGATGCAGTTCTGAATGCAAAAGGCAGTCCAACATGTACTAGCAAGGTGTACCTAATGCAAAGACCAATCTTTCTATTAAACAGGTATACATATTTATGGATTCAGTCTTTTGTAACCTTGTTACTGTGCTAATGTTTAAGGCCACTAATGGCACCATTATTATTCAATTACTCATAAATGAGCAGTTATTGACCACATCAACAACTTTTCATTCACAAGTACTTTATGGGTACATTAATTAAAAATAAATATGGAGGCCAATCAGCGTGTGTGATTCTTTTTTTTAAATTTATGTTTCGAAAGAGGCAGATAAAATATGTAAATGAATAACTTAAAAAATGAGTATTTATATTATAAGTCATATATTTTACTCACTAATTGCTTTTTTTCAGTGATTCAGCAATTAATTTTGTGCTCTTGAAACTGAAAATTTCCTTTTGAAAATAAAGCCCTGCATTTCCTTTTAATCTGCTTTCCAGTGGATTCAACCTGACAATCCGGTGTAAGAATTCTAAATATCAGTAAAAAGGTTGAATCTTGCAGTAAAAATATGTTTTGTATCACAGCACTAAAGTCTGGGAGATTATAATGTGTGTCTTGGTTATTAAAATGTGTGATGTGTGATGAGAGTTTAACCTAATTAAGTCTGGAAAAATTAAGAGCATCATTCTAGTAAAATGAAAGCGATTAAAGCCGTTTCGTTTTAATAAAATGTGATTGCATAACTGCATAAGGCTTAGCATTAAACACTGTGATAATGTCTTGAAGAGTCTGCTGTTTCTCAGTATTAACTGTGTGTTGCCTAGAGCCTGGTATGGACTATACAAAACTGATGTATAGCTAAAGAAATGAGTGTGGTGACAATGAATTATTGATCGTGGATTTCAGACACAAAAGAAAAGCACATGAAAGATACACAACAGCAACCTCTGGTGGGTCACAGGTCACAGGTCACCTCTTCCAGAAGGACTGTATCAGTGAAACAGATGTTAGTGCACAGATATTTTCTGACGCCTCTCAGAAGGTTTTGAAAAATGCACACAATACACTCAAACTCTGGTGCAACATACTCATCAAAAAGATTTTCTGTCCAGTTTAAGGTATTTTTGTAATGTTTTGGCTTCTCAGACTGCAGGTCTAAAAAAAACAAAACAAAAGGAACCACACTGTGAAAAATTAACACAGATCTCACAAAGAATTTTTACTTCACTCCAACTTATATGTTTAGAATTGACTGAAATACGCAAATAAGCATGTTTATTATTATCTCATCAAACTTTGAATAGAGGAAGTGTCTGTTTGAAACATGTATGCATTTGTAAGTCTTCAAAACAACTATTAAGTTTTGTACACTAATAAGAAATTAGGGGGAAATTACATCAGAATACACAAAGAAACTGGATCAGACAAAGATAAATTCCTTTAACAAAATTCTTTCACTCATGTTAAAGTATTAACAATAAGATCCATTCATTTAATTCAAGTGAAACAATTCCAGATGCAGGATCATACAGCATCAATTTTAAGATGGCCAAATGCGATTCAATAAAGCAGCAGCATCCTCAGGTTACAGCAGTGTCGTGCAGTTCGTTTCATGTGCAGTGAACCAGTAGTCATTGTCCGAGCATTTTGTGTAACAAATAATAAATGAGGGTGGTCGTATCTAGACAGGGCTTTTCTCCAGAAGTGCCAGAGCTGTCGGAGAACCACACTGCCCGCTTCAGCTGTCACAGAACTTCTGTTGGCAAAATCCACAGAGGGCATGTCAGGATTCAGATCGATGAGTCAGACACTGGGAGGGTGGGGAACAGCATGTCATGTCAAGGTGGAGGAAGAGTATTAGGCAGCAAGCGAGATGCCAAGTCTGGTCTTCTGGTGTATAAAAAGATACCACGCTTCATCCGATCACGCTACAAACACTACTGCAGGAGTTCTTAGACTTCTTTGCGCAGTGCCACGCGAACACTGCTGAAGATCTTGCCCAAGGCTTCAAAGAAGGGATCGCAGAAGGTCTGGATGCAAAGGGAGTAGATGCGGCTCACGCACTGCGACTCAATCAGGCAGCTCTTGATGCAGGGCACCACAGCCCAGATGTGGCAGAAGGAGATGCAGGCAAACAGGAAGCCCCAGAGCAGGGCCACGGGGATACCAAAGACAGCAGACAAAACGCGGTAGCACCAGTATTTGGACACAGTGAAAGTGGTGTAGCTGAGCTTCCACACCCCATCCAGGCTGTGTGTACCATCAGGCTCTGCAATGACATCCTCAAACTCCACCTAATGAGACATTTTAAAAAGCCATTCATTAATACCGATACACAAGAGCACAATGCTTTTAGAGCAAGCGTCACACACATGGCAATGACATGCTTAATAATTAGTAATCATAGGCCTCAGAAAGCTGCAGTGTTGTCGCATGCAGAGAAAATAACTGTTTCTTGCACTTTGTGTGTTTCAAACAGAGAAAGACTGAGGAGTGTGTTTAATGCAGCATCGTAATAATTCTAAAAGCTTTATTGCAGCACAAACCAAAGATAAACTCATGTAAAATTCATGAGAGCTACTTTACATTGGTCTAATTTGTTTTTTAGTTTTCTAAAGTGCAGTCTTGGTAAGTTGCTTTTTCAGCTCAGGCTCAGTGATGAAATGTTATTCAAGCTAGAAAGTGATCATGTCCACATCTAAAGCATTTTCTTTGCTTCCAGAACATTGGTTATGATCAATTTGGGAGTAAAAAGGCTGTTTCCCACAGAGATAGCAGGGTGAGATTATCCTTTGAACGAACAAATGAATGAATGAATGCACTGCTGTTCTATATTTTTCTGCATGGTCTGGGCCATTTCAGGCATTAGAGTACTATTAGAGGCATATGTAAAGCAAAAAGCAGTGTAATTTCAGAAAAACCTAACATGCACGTGGTTCATTCACAAGCTGTCAAATCCTCCGAAGGATTCTGTGACTAATTGAGGGATAGTGTTTTCATGGATCATAATAAATCATTTTGGTTTAATGAAAAAGCAAAGAATCTGAAGTGTTAGCAAGAAGGATTTTATGGATTTAAATTATAAGTGCTAACTCATCAATAAAAGTACCATCTACACAGGAGTAAATGGATTAAGGATAGCCCTTACAGTTTGATAAATATTTCAGTTATTATGAGTTACTGTTGTGTAATTTTCTGAAAACTGACAAAAGAAAGCCTGTAAATCAGTCTAAATTCAGACATGCACTCATGAGCTTACACACTACACACGGTAACAATCCTCATTGTTTAAATGTTTACCTTTAGTCAAACAATATATAATCTAAAAGTATGGTGGATTCTGTGCTTACATAAAGGATATTGTGGTGACAACATGGCAACAATCACAGTATAAACAGTAACTTAAATAACACATCGTGGCACAGTGTATCAGTTTCAGGCTGTCCTGCCCCTTTCCTAAAATAAACTTTGCGTTCTGCACAAGCAACAGGAATAGCTCTTGGTCTATTTAGGGATTTTTTTTTGCCATTACACTCATATGTAATCACATCTTTTTTTCCCAGCAACCACTTAAAAAAAATCCACATTTCCATACATGCAAGAGCCGGTGACAGATTCTTAAAGCTTTTAATGGCAGGGTGTTGTGTCCATGCTGCACAAACCTTCACCACGTCGTCATTGATCTGCTTGGGATCTCTGTTAATTAGATCTATCTCTTTGGTGTGGCTGTCCTTCACAAACTTCTCCTCATTAGTGTTGTACTGGTACTGATCCTCCATGGTCGGGCTGCAGGTCCTGGATGAAGAAAGTGAAGATAAACCTTCTTTAATCAACCTGCGCGCAGCAGCCTCAGTTTGCTTCTGACCCCAGTATCACTACTGTGCCGCTCCCGCTGACATGCCAGGGGACAGCTGCTGCAGACGCCCTGGTAAAAATGGAGGCCTAACCCCCCCCACCCCACCCCACACGCACAGAGAAAGTTTACACTCACACACTTGCACACAATGTAATGCACACAGACATAAAAGGAATGTCTTAAAGGAGAACCCAGGGTTGTGTCACATTTCACACAGGGTTGTTGGGCTGACTGGGCCGGGTTTGCACAGAGGCCCCAACTTCCACTCGAAAGTGAGGCAGTTAGTACACACTGTCTTAAGACTGAAGTTAAGTTTAGAGGATTGACTTTAACGTGTTTGCACGTAAACAATCAAGGATAACAGCACTCTGTTCCATTAATGTAATGGTAATGTAATTAATTAATGTTCACATTAACACTCAGACTCATCCTCCATGTGCTTTTTTTCTCAGCTTAGAATTTTTATTATAAATTTGATGCACTTTATATTCTCTTAGAGGGCTTGTCGGGACGGTTTTGCCATTACATGCTGAATATGTTTGCAATTTCCAATGTTTCACTAAAAAATATGAAGTCTTTGGACACACAACAGAGTGCTCAAATACTAAAGAAAATACTGCTCCATCATTGGAGGAGCTCTGAGGCAGAAAAGTAATAACAAAAAGAATTTAGCTTTTATATTCTAATCAATACGTTTACTTTCATAATAGTAATCATAACAAAAAGGTGACTCAGTCATTACTTTCCATATGCTGTGACGAGCCCACACAAATGCATGTCCTTAGCCTTCTCATATACTTCTGATTTAGTGACAGGGAATACATAAAATTCAATAGTCCCCAAAATAAAACAGGCTTCAGTCTTTCCTAAGCTCTGCAGTTGTTGCTATCAGTCATAGCTTTCTATATCAGTATATTCCCTAAACAAACTCATACACTATTGCTGCAAAAAAAAAAGGAGGTGGGGAATAGGAGGCAGCGCAGAGATTGCTGTTATGAAAATTGTTACAAAGGCTCTTAGCACCACCAGCAGCACCGGCAGCTCTATGTTGCTATGTATCTCAAACAGTTGCGTGTAAGAGAAGTACAGGAAGCTCAACTGTGGATCAAGGATCGGCATTCCTTGTCCCAGTTTCCCGTTGGTAGAGATGGAGATGAAGAGGGAGAGGTGGAATGAGATCAGAGTGCATGTGATTGGGTGCCAAGCCAATTAGGGGTGTATTCTTGGCACTGAGGCAGACGGACAGAAATAGCTCTGCAGAGAGTCACGGTGGGCATACCTCTGTCTCCATGGGTGTCAGTGCAGTTAGCTGAGACTGCACTGGCTCTTGTCTTCCATTTAATGTACACAGACACACAGGGCTCTCACGCCTATATTTAGAGTCATATAGAATGTCGTGGGTAGAGTAGGTATCACTAACTCAGGTTATATTACGCACACAGGTGGTGCTCCCTTTGCAATGAGCACTGCTGGGTGTGTAACTTGAGACAAATACAAAATATGATTTATAATGAAATGAATTTCCAATAACAATAAATTCTTACTTTGTTTAATCGAATATTAAGTTTGATCCTACAAGCTGTACAAATGAGGTGAATCACAACATTTACAGATTTGTTTTAATTTCTCAAACACAAGGGGTAGCACGCTGGTTCAATGGTTAGTTTTGCATGTTCTGCATGGGTAATTGAGCTTTCTTCTACAGTCCAAAAATTTGCTTGGCAGGTTAATTGGTGTATCTAAATTGGAATATGCAGATGTGATTGGGTGCCAAGGCAATCAGAGGTCTCTATTTGAATATGCAGATTTGAGTTGATACAGATGATGGTCTGTATTTGACTATCATCCGCAGATAATGGCAGACAGGTTCCAAGGTTGCACACCTTCTGGCTCTTAAACTTCCACTCCTTTCCATTCACACTACATTTAACACAGGAGGCTTTCTGTTATAAATGTGTTACTTCCAATCAAGTTAAAAGAAGATTCAGAGGAACCTTTTTACATAGAAAAATAAATCAGAGTGGAATTAGTTGTTGGTCTCCACCTTCAGCTATCATCTTGTTTAATAGAAAATACTGCATATAGCTGGATTCAAAACCTTAAACCTAAAGTTGTTAGCAGGTGTTAATTTTTTTTTTTTTTTACATATTTGCATTCATATAGTCTTCATTAACCTCGCATACACATCAGTCCATCCAGAGGACTGTCCAGTGCTCTACTAGAGCTCTTAAGGCCTCCTAATCTGTTTTTATAATCAGTTCAAATTTTATGGGTGGATATCTTTTGCAAATTAATTGCAATATCTGTCATTCACTTTGCTTTCAGTGGATTCTTCTTTTACATGTGTATTAAGGAGGTTTTTAATATCATTTATTATTGAATTATTATTTATTAATTCCCCTTAGTGTATGCTTTTTGTGTTGCCCTTATCTAGACAGCCAAAAGGCTTTATGCATAATGCACTATTAAATTTAGAAAACAGAAAACTAATTATATATTTCAGCATGACAAATTACATGATAAGTGAATAAAAACATAGAATAATCACAGATGGTTAAAATACAGATGATCATTTCCCTCCCAGCAGAATTAGTATGCAGTCTGTTGCCGCTGTTCATGTGCCATAATTGCTGTTTTAACCAATCACTTCCACACAGTGTGTTTCCATCAGTTTTTATCTTTTGCCAGAAGGATGGTGACTTGACCACAGCACTTTCCAATACTGGTAAAGAATGGACTGATAAAAATGTTCAGTATGCTGGCCCACACAGTCTGAACCCAGTGCATATTGATGAGAAGGAGCTGCACACATGGCACGATCAACCTGAAGGACAGAAAGAAGAGGGCAAAATATGAGCTCATTTAATAAAAAGGAAGTAAAAATCATTTTTGGACTCCTGGACGGAGTCCCCTGAATGTATCAGAGAAAACGTGACAACCATTTCTGCCTAAAGATTCTTACTTAGCAGAAAACTAGTGCAGCTATTCAGTCTTGTCTGTAAGTCTGCTTGTCACAGTGTAAGCGTCCTACCAGATATGCAGGCAGCTGAGCACAGCAAAGAGGAGCCCTGCTGCCAGTGAGACTGGCACAGCCAGCAGGAGAGAGATGAATCGGTAGCACCATAGTCTGGATACCTCAAACAGGGCGTGACTCCATAGCCACACTTTATCAAAGCTCCGCACAGAGGGGGGTTCTGCAATCACATCCTCAAACATGACCTCCAGACACAAACAGGGAGACTGTAAGTGATTCCTATGCGGGCATTAATGCTATTTGCATGTTACAAATATCAGAAAATGATCATGAGAGATGAGGTAAATGAATGTGGTACTGTATCAGAGAAACAAAACAATACTTTATAACAGTGGTCCAAAACTATTTCTGCCATGCTCTCCTTCAGATTCCAGTAAAATTTCAATACGCTCACTCCACGATTTTTATTAGTGACTAACAATAAGTCACTAATAGCACTATTAGAGTATATGAATATAGTATTGGGAAACACAATATTATTAAACTGGTAATTCCTCTTTAAGTTACCAGGTGTTCATTGAGTGGAAATTAAGGACTGAATTTATCCAAACTGGATAACAATTTACCTTTACAAACTTTATAATTGGATGAATCACCTTTACAACAACAACTTAATTACTAAATCTGTGTTTCACTGGTCAGTTTAGCAGCTTGAAAATATATGGACAGCATGTCCAGCAGCTTTGTTTTACTGACCAGTCTTGATCTCATGATGTTTCTCTAATAAACTGATAAAGTGCACCCCGTCTCGTGTCCTGTACTGTGTATTCTTTGCTCAGGTTTATGCTGGTTGCACATTAGTTACCTTAAGACTGCTGTTGACTTTTTTGGGATCCCTGTCATAAATCACAGGCCTCGTGTCACTGTGGATGAAGTCCAGAGCTTCAGAGTGAACATCCACCTTTACTTCCAGCAGTTCTCCCAATGGTCTCTTCTCTTTCAATCTTTCGTCCTCCATTTCCAGTAAGCTGCGCTTTGTGTCTGCCTGGTATCATCAAAAACAGGGAGGATGAGCAGGAGGACGGCTGGCTTGTTGCTAACACCCAGGTGGAACATAGTATGCTGCTGACTTAACTGACTGCTGTTGAGGAATGCCTTTATTGGCTTTGACAGGCGTGCTTTGACATTTTGTGACACACTGCATTATAAGTCTCATTTGTGCCTGCATGAGAAATATCCATCACTTGTGGAATCAAATCAGTCCTGACTTCCTGCTTAAATATTGCCAGGGTGATGATCAGGGGGAGTACTCTGGCACTCACATTACAGAGTTACTTCATCATAGGGACAGTGTTTGGCAGTGTTGGTCAATTAAATATACACTCCTCACCAAATCAGCAGCTCCTTGCTAGCAGTCCCTATCCTCACAGCATAAGGTAAACTGTCCCATTGATGTTTTTGGTGTTCGTTTGTAAAACTGTGCCTGTGTGTAGTCACTTTTTTTGCTTCAGCAAGGCTCCTTGTATCAGTAAACCAAAACTCAAACCTTAGAGTCTTTAAATTTTACTCACAAAATAAATTCTCATTCATTTTATAGCATCAAATTAGCTTTATGTATTGATTAGTGCTGTCAGCGTTAATCTCATTAAAATGACGTTAACGCCATAACCGCATTAACGCGACAAATCTCCGTTAGCGAGTTACCACGGATGGCCCCGTGCGTGACAGCACTAGTATTGATTTAACATCACATTAAGTGTATTTCTACATTTTGTAGTAGTGTGTGACTTTTTTTCCCCCTGACCTTTAAAAATGTATTACTAAAGGTTTCTGTCACTTCTGTGTGTGGTGTAGGTGTGTTTTAACATGTTCTTTGGCACTCCCCTCTGAATTAATCAAATGTATCTTTTGATTTATATTCTGGGCACAACTAGATGCAACTGTGCTGTAAAGAGTATCAGATTTGGTCATTAAACATTTCCATACACAGACAACAGTGTCACATCTGTATAAGACTTAATATTCCTATCATTGCATTTACATTTACAGCCAGACACTGCAGACAACGTCTTTTTTGTTATGTGTTGAAAATTATTACATCTTGGTCTTGCTAGAGATGTCAAAATAAAAGGATGTGAGGAGGACTGACTGGTATGTAGCACACTCTGTTGGTCATGGTTCTTCATTGCATTTTTTAATATATCCCTGTTACTTAAGTCAGTTGTTAAATCAACTATTCCACTCACACATGCTTAAATTGCTCTTTTTCCCCACATGCTTGGGATGCAGTACTGTGGTAGTGTTGGCAGGATCTGATTAGCTGATGATTAATAGCGTTTGGCAACCACTGTGATGAAAAGCCCCTGGAAGACTGTGTTATATGATTGTGTTCACAGTCAGTAGATTCACTTATTATTAAAAAAAAAAATGCTTACATAGTTTTATCTAGCTTATAAAATTATCATTTTAATCAAAGTCATATCATCAGTTAAAATTAAGAGGAAAAGCAGTAAAGCAGCATATCCTTGCAGTTTGAAAAGATACCATAAGCACTGCACAAGTACTTGGTTGGGGATACTACAATAATATTCAACCAGAATTAAAATATCAAGTGTACTTTATCCAGATTAGGTTCTGTCAGCACATGCTTTGTGAAATGGCAAACAATAAATGAAAACATAATATTAAATAAAACTAATAACAAAGCCCAGGCCATAGTGGTAAGACTTATAGTATTGTATGTTTTCTTACTATTTTCTGAAAATGTATTAAAACTGCACAAAATAAAACCTGAAAACAACAGTCTAGGTCATGATTTGTGTTGAGCTAGAATTCTTCCCAGATTTCATCATAGCTGTATTACACTGTGTCCTGTGTCTGCAGCTCACAGGCCCAGATGAATTGCCTGAATATCTGTTAAGAAGGCAGGCACACTCTGATTTGAAATACCTCAAATCTTCATGACTGGATTTTTTATTTTCATGCCAGCTGCAAAACAAAAACATCAAAGAGTGCATACGTCTGTGCTGTCTGTGATCAGTTTATTCCAGATCAGGCTTTTGAAATGTTTGTTTCAAAGTGAGTGTTCTTTCCTTTGCCGCGATTCAGCCGGATGAGATAAGACCCTACAGATATCTTAAAATGAGGCCCCCCCAATCCTTCAATTTCCTCTATCTGCACAGATATAAACTATTGACAGGTCTTGGACCTCTAGAATTACATTTTCAGATTCACAGGGTGGAAGATGCACGTATAATATGAACATCAGAAAATAGGCACAAAAGCACCCAACACCAATAACCCGCTGCTGTTTTATACTCCCTACAGCTTTGTCAGATTTGAAGAGAGAGGTCAGACTTCTGTCACACCTTTTTCCTGTTTCTGTAAAAGAAATACTCGTGCATTTCAAAGCTGTTTCCACACCATGTGTGTGTGTGTGTGGTCATGAGAAATGATATGATGGTGATCCAGACTGTGCACGGTAAGAAAATTCCCCATGAAAGTATAAGACTGTATTATAGATTTGTTAGTATTAAGATTTTCAGAGTGTACATCCACCTTTACTTCCAGCAGCTTCCCCGTTAATTTATGGTATGTTTACTGTAATTAACATTTTTAAACTGCTGCTACTGTATTCTCAATAGAGAGTTGATTAAATTATGTAAACTATAAATGCACCTTCTATTCTTCTTTCTTTAATTATGAAAAAAATTCCACTGTTTTGATTATGGGAAAACTGGTGTAATCAAAATTTTACCAGCCGTCCTCAAGGCAACCACACAAACACTGGAATCATTACAACAACAAAGGCAGAAAACAGACTAACTGGAAAAAAAAGCAGAATAGCAACAACTTATCAATTAATGATTCAAACTTAAAGATTTTGTGCTTGTCATGAGAAAATACTGAGTTTACAGTAAAATGTACAGTAGTCGGTGGTTAACATTATCCCCAAAGACATCAGCATTTACACAATTTATTTTTGCACCAATGTTTTACTGTGTGTCCTACTAGTAATCTCTTGATTGTGGTGTGTGAGTCCTAAATGTCCTAAATTGTGTGTATTATTATAGTCTCATTATTAACAAAACTGTACATTTGAATAATAGAGTCTTTCATGCTCCCATGTGTGCTTCTGCATCATTAATATCCACCTGGTAAAAAAAAAAAAAAGCTACCATGGTATTCACCCAGGGATTAAATACAGTTAGGTAAGATTGGTGCATCGTGTATACCACAGCAAGTGAAATGGTGTTAGCCAGTATTTGCTGTAACCACTCTATTCTGTCTTTTTCCCTGTTTGTGAAAGACTAATACAAACAGCAGAGGCCATAAAATAGCACTTTGTCACCACTCTCAGAGCATTATCATTGCTCAGTAATGATTTCCATTGTAAATTCACTATCGTTTCCTCACCATACCTATGTCACTATTATAGTAGTCCATATTTGCAGGGTCTTCTGTGACCTACCTTCAGTCTTTCTTTGCATGTTAATGATTCGTATCTGAACTTCTAGACCTTTTCAATGTGAATTAGCAAACTCCAATCAGGATCTGATTCTTAAGTATACATCCAGCTAAAAGGTCGCTGGTGCTGTGTGAATCACCTCCAGTCACTCAATTTCCATGACGACAGAGCTAGGTGATGTCCGTGATCCATCAGCATATCTGTTGCACAGAGGAACTCAAATGTATTAGCCCTCAGGTTCATGTGACCTCTGAACACAGAGAGTATTGGCACTTTGACTGGATTACTTGGTCATACGTGATAAACACAGACTCCTGAATATTAAATAGAAAGGCCCACAGCTTGGAAACATTGACATTTAGCACTTTAAAAATGTCAACACAGTTGACGATCAAAAATAGCATTTAAATGTACATTATTATTGAGATATGTAAAATACTTGTTACTGACAGGAAACTGGGAACCAACTCTCAAGACCTTATTATTGCAGTATTGCAGATTTACATTTATATAGAAAATTCCTACAAACACTGTTAATATCATACAATTACATAGTGAAAGGTAAATTTACATGGGGGAATAGATCATCATTTCAATATTTCAGATTACAGTACAACCACAGTCCCTTGACCTAAATAGGAAAACCTATCATAATTAAAAGATAAAATATCCTAAACATTATATATGTACTGTATTTTTCGGACAATAAGGCGCACCGGATTATAAAGTGCACTGTCGATGAATGGGTCTGTTTTTTCATACATAAGGCACACCGGATTATAAGGTGCATTAAGCGAAACAAAACAGAGAAGTCAAAATTTACTCAACTCATTCTTCTTGCTTCCTCCACTTCCGTGTTGTTGCACTATATTAACGACTAACCTCGTATTGTGGATAGATTATCTCAGTTGTTCTCTTGACTGAAGTTTGTTCCGTTTACAGCATCCTGCCATCTGATTGCATTTGTCCCTAACCGTCAGGAACCCTCATGTTAACTTTTAGCAAGTGGAAAAAAGTCAGTGTTCATCCTCCAGCTTTACTGTGTTTATGTTATGCTAACATAGCTGTGTCGCTAGCGATCACGTAGCACATCATTATAGACGAGCTAGCCCAACTTCAGTAACCCTACAAACGTCACTGCTGTTTAGTTTTCTGTCTTCATTTATGTTGGAAGTGATAGCAGAGCTGTACATTTTAATTTTTTCAGAAACCTCTCAGTCAGAACATGGTATATGATATTTAGGTGGAAACTAGCGAGCTAACTTCCTGCTAACTTCTAACTCCGTTAAATTTAATAAATTCTGTTTTCATGGATGCCTGGATGCTAAACTTAATGGTTACACCTGGTAAAGCAGCAACGCTGATCATTTTATTAAAGACGAAAGAATGTAGACAGTGCCGCAGTGTTCGTTTTACATTGGGACCTGAAGCAAACAGAGTTTACTCTGGTTACTCCGAGTCCGCGGGGCTCCTGACTACGGTAGCCGTAATACTCCGAGAATCCATCAAGCGGGGCGACTTAATAGCTTACCAAAGTTATACTCAAACATTATTTGATACATTTTTGAGTGCCGTGTATCACATAACATCAGTTCGAAGTGAGTAAGCAGAACCAGAATTCATAGATAAGACGGATTATAACGTGCACTGTCAATTTTTGAGAAAATTAAAGGATTTTAAGTGCGCCTTATAGTGTGGAAAATACAGTACTTGAGCATCATGTTTTCAATTCTATCTTAAAACAATACTACCAATGTCCATATGTATGTTAAAAGCATTATTTTAACTGTTCCTTCTGTTTATAAAGGCCACTGGATTTTGTCCACCATCACTTATTCTTTCAAACGTGGCCTGCTTTTCCCCAGCTCAGACAGAAACATATTGATTAAGACACAATTTCTTGGAAAAACAAAGAACAGCGACAGTGACTACATATTAGTTCTGTAGTACCCAACTTCTGCTCATTATTTTTTAAGCATGCTCCTCAGGTATTTGTCCAGGTATCTTATTTACTTGATCCACAGTATGGTTAGTGGATGGTTGGGGACTGGAGTTGGCACAGTTGGATCGAGTTTCAGCTGTACTAGTGGTTCTTTGGATGAACTGCAAGAAGTTTTCCTGAAACGAACCCTCTTGACTTGATGCCCCAAACTCCACAGGCTGTGTAAGGCAGCAACGTCTAAACTTTACCAGCTCCTCTCTGATCTGTCTGTTCAACAGGCCGTAGAAGAATGGGTTGACAGCAAAAGAGGAGTAGGCCAGCCAGGTGACAGCTTCCTCCAAGTCCCCAGGGCTCTGCATGGAACCAGTCAGAGACATCTGCAGGTGGAAGATGAAGTAGGGCAACCAACAAACCAGGAACTGGCCTACGATGAAAACCAAAGTCAGTGCAGCTTTGCCTCCACTGAATGCCCTCTCTGGAGAAAGTCTTTGTGGCAGAGTACGGGTGGTAGTGATCATGGTAGTCTGGCTGTTGATGGAGTCAGAGCGATCCTTGGCAGGGCTTGCATTTGCCCATGTTGTTACTGCAGGGGCTTGCTGCAGGGCTGCAGAACGAGCCACCTTGTACACAGCACAGTAAACAGCAAAGATAACCACTGCTGGAGCCAGGAAACAAACCACACTGAAGAGCACTGCAAATACTCCTCTTAGGCGACTGTGGCTCGCGTGAAGAGAGCAGTGAGCTGCTGCAATGGAGCTCTGAGGTCCGTAAGCTGGCCATCCAAACAGTGTGACAATAGCCAAGAGGACTGACTTTACCCAGATTAGTAACATGACACCAATAGCAAGATTGATGGTCATCTTGACTTCATAACGCATTGGGTGTACAATATAGAAGTAACGTTCTACACTGATGGCTGTGATGGTGAGAATGGACAGACAAATGAGGAAAACGTTAAGAAAGATGTAAACCTGACACTCCAGAACAGTGAACACAACAGTTCCAAAGAACGGCGAGCTCGATATGATCCCCAAAGGCATCAGGAGGATGGCACAAAGCAAGTCAACTGCACACAGGTGGCACACAAAGGCAAACCTCTTAAGGTGAGGCGCACGAGCAATCGCCACCATCACACCAGTGTTGGCCAACAAAGCAATGAGGTTGAGGGTAACCATGCAGAACAAACCGAAAAGATCTTTGATCTGTGACTGAGAGCTTGTGACAACACCCACATCAGCAGGAACGGTAGGATTGGGTTCCCACTGGGCAGTTGTAAGATTCAGGACAGAATGATTTGCCACTGAAGCTAACATGGACCTGGTCTTGTCAGCCATTATTATATCGCAGCTTCCTCCATTTCTATCTCAGATTTCTTCATATGTGGATCTGTGTTGAAAGGAAATGAAAAATTCTCATAAAACATCTATAAACATCTTAAAAGTAGTTTAGACTTTACAAGTGTATTTGTGTATCTATTAAAAAGGTATGCTTTTTATTTCTGTGTATGTGATCGCCTCTGTCCATATAATGTCATGCAATTTTATTTTATATGAATTAATTGAGAAATATATTGCCATTAAATTTCCACAGTCATTTTAATTTCTCACTAGGACTTGTTAAAAGGTCATAAGAGTAATAGCAGCTGGTGTAAACATATTGATGGGTAAACTTTGAAATGTTTAGAGTAAAAACAATGGTTATACAACGTTCAGTCAGCATACTAAACTGCCGTTAAATTAAAGAGTTGTGAGGAGAGTTGTTTCTCCTTAAAAAGTCTAATCCATTTACAACCCAGTACTCTAAGTGGTTTTACAGACTGACTGATTTAGATCTAACTGCAATCCGATAAACCTTTGTTCACACAGCATTTTGTTTTTATCAGGAAGGAATTATTGACTCCTGTTGTTTTATTTGCAATGTCAGGATCAATTACGAGGAGATGATTTGATGTAGATGTTATTATAATCACAACTGTGACTGTGACAAATGTTAACGTGCACAAGAGATTTTGGCAGACACACCAATAAAAGTAACTGAAATTATAAACCCATTGTTATGGTAAAATGTAGACAAGCACAAGTCACTACCTTTAGGCCTGCTGTAGGAACACACTAGTACCACTACCAGATACTGATAAATAGATTGCAGTGGTACTTTCAAAAATCTCTGTCCTTTCATATGTCATTGTGGGGAAAATATATTTATTGACTGTATTTTTTGTATGCTTAACACAGAAACTAATAAAGCACTGAAAAAAGAGATCAAACTGAAATAACTTACCCATGACCCACTCTGTTTCTACATCATTGTTAAATCTGAATAGGTTAACCAAGTGTCAGCGCTGACACCACTATAGCTTAAATCCCACATATTGTTTATGCAGTCCCAGCTTTTTTGTTGTTATCGTTGTTCTTATTAATTCCACATGAAAAGTTTAAGAGGAGAGTTTCAGAGTTTCAGACAGGTATATTCCCAATTCCATGACCGTTTCCCAAGTTTAAATGATGCCTCCTCTCTTCCCTCTCCCTTCCTCTGCTAAACACCCTTATTGCTGTTTGATGCTGTGTATGGCGGTGACTGTCACACATTGTATTGTGTGATTGTGTGAGTGATGTGTTTTTTGTTTTTTCAAGCAGACACACACTCCTCTGTCTTCCCTTCAGAGCCCAGTCTCTCCTGGGTCCTAACAGCCACCAGTTCAAAGATTCATTTCTGTTTTTAATGTAGCTTACATTGACACTGCAACTGTTTTCTTTTTACATCCATTTGACTTTAAATACTTTCAAATTACTCTTAGGTCATCTACTCCAAAAACTATCCATCCATCTTAAAGTATATGTTTCATTCGAGCTGGATTTTACTATACACCTGTAGAGAACATCACTCACATAATAGGAACTTTCCCAAAAATTAATAAATAAATGATAAGCAGTGTTACCAACTAGCAAAATGTGAGCTAGTATCTTGTAAAATGAGTCCTTTTAAACCCTTTGCCATAACAAATACAGTGCTTAACAAATTCATTAAGCCACCTGTCCTTAAAAAAAGAAACCACAAATACAGTCATAGAAATTTTTCAAAAACTTGTTTAAAACTAAAAAACTATTTTAAAAATTACATTTTTGAGCTGACACACTGGATTTCTCAGAGAATTAATCAAGGATAACATTCAAACACTAAACACATTTTTCTGGTCATGAATGTAAGTAAATAAAACTAATCTGGGATCTTAATCGTCACCAATATGCTCTATTACGTTTTCCGCTTTTTTGTAAGATGATCCATTTTTTGATAAATTCACAGATAACAATAATAACTTTAGCATTAAAAATATTACTCCGATTAAAGAGTCTGCACATACTGGTGGATTAATCATTACACTGGGTAGTGGACTAATACATTTGTTAAGCACTGCACATAACACATAAAAAGAGCATTATATGAGAAACATTATCAATTAGAAACACAAGATATCCAAACAGCCAGTAAACATTTTAGATGATTTATTCTTTATTTATAGATTACTTGTTTACAGTCACAGTCAGTTTAACATGTAGCGCATTACCATTATGGCATCATTATAACTAAATTACTTCAAAGGGACATAAAAAGAGATGTTGCAGGGGCACTTCAGTATATTCTATATTCAAGTCATGTCATAGTGCATTACTACAAACGTTAGTTTAGTTTCTCATTTCTGACACCATGTGGTTGTATTTGGAATAAACCAAGACGGCATAGTGGGACTGGCTTACAAAGCAGAAAGCTCCTTGAAACATTCTTACATGTGTAACGGTTCTTCAACATTACCCAAAATTAGCATTTTACAGTTTCATAAATATGTCTTTGTATAGGTACCATTTATGCTTCTTTTTCAACACCAGTTTATCTTTATTCATCACTACTCAAAATGCATATATAAGTGCACATTCAAGACACTTTCTTTCTCAAGCACAGCACTGTGTCTTTCGTTGTCAGTTAGACTAAATTATGCGTTTTTAAATATGTAAACCCTATAGAAACAGAACACGCCAAACAGGACATATGGTTCAATATGTAATTCAGTGGTTCTCAAACTGGCAGGCTCCACTTCATTAACTGTAAGAAGTCATCCACTACTTCTCAACAACTAAAACATGAATTTCTTAAAAAAGAAAAAAAAAGATCATATATATATTCAAATCAATTTTCATATTTTCACATTGTAGTCCAGACCTCCAGTTTGAGAAGCACTAATGCAATTCAAAAATCAAAGTGTGCAAAGATCACCATGTTCTTCATTGTAAATTGTCTTTACATAGTTTATGTATAAAAACTTGCAAACTACGCAAACATAAGCATAAGGCACAGAAAAGTGCATCTAAAATGAACAGATCCACATTCACTTTATTAGACCACAGGACTTATCTGAAGGTCTGTAGGGAGCCCATCACCAAGAAACAAACAAAAAGACCTTCATTTTTCTTTGGTTAGAATTAGCCATACATGTTTAGCTCCAGCAGGTAGCGAAGGCGGCACTGACTCTCTTTGTAGATGAGATATTCACTGTTGTGGAAGTGGCTATCAGAAAACTGGGGTTGGTTTATTGGCTTACCCTGAGGCACAGCAACCTTCTTACCCTCCAGAGTGATGAAGATGTCCTTGGACGGATCTGAAATCAAAGAATCACAAAGTGATATAATAAAATAGACAGGAGGTGGCATTCATATCGCACTTTTCTAGACTAATTGATCACTCAAAGTGCACTACAGGCCATACATATCTTTTTTCCACACAAACAGAATTTCATTCTTTTGTTCTATGCACTCAACGTGTTTACATGAACACCTGCAGCCTATTTAGAGTCACCATTTCACCTAACATGCATGTCTTTGGGCTGAAGGTAAGGCAGCAAGCACAGGGAGATCACGCAAGCTCCACACAGAAAAGCTACTGCCACTCTGATTTTCAAATGTTTATATTTTTATTCGTTTGGGGGAAACTGACATAATCTGATAACATGAATAGCAAGTTTCTTTTAATGAATTTGTCATGAGTTACCAGTGGAAATTAAACTTCATCCAAACTGCCAAACAATTTCAAGGACAAAAGGCATGCACATCTCTCAACATGCTGATAGTTTACTTTATAAAGTAATATACAATGTCACAAAGGGTATTATTTTACTGTATAAAACTTAAAAAGTACTGCACCTGGTTCGACAATGCCTCGTGCCACCACACTATCATACCCGGCCGGAGGCTTCCTCAAGGAAGAATTGTCTCTGGTAATGGTATGCTCTTTGCCAAGGGCGACCTCACTGAGAAACATCACTCCTGTATTTTTGGAAGGGCGCACTGAAAATGGACAGAAAGTGAAAAGTACAATGTTATGACTCCAATAAAGACCCAAAATTGTCTTGTTTCTTGCTTCTACAGCCTTACCGTAACATGCAGACTTGTTGTTTTCAGAGGCAAAATAGATACCACAACCGACACGGCCTCCCGAATGGGGCATTATCCTCAGACCACTCTTCAGGATAGCTGCAACCACTGCTATGTTTGTACCATGCCACAGCAGACGCCGATTCTCCAGATTATCGTTCTCATTAAAGCGCTGCCCCTGCAATGCGGAAGATGTGCTTTAGATTAGAGGACGCCTGTTTTCTGTGTTTGACTTAATAAAACTGGCTGTAGTGCCTACCTCTGTCTCTCGATCGACTTCCCAAACATTGAGAATTTTTGGTTTGTAATAGCCATCTGAAGTCGCTTTCAGGTAATTTTCTATGATCTTCAAATGCGAAAACACAAAGAAGGAAATAACACAACTGCTATTATTGCATAAAACACAATAGCAGATCTGAGATAAGCAGCAGTCCAAAACCTTTGTATTTATAAGATTTTGTCACGTAAGAGACAGTACCTTGAACATTTCTGTATTCTTTTCCATCAGAGTCAGCTTGCATTTGAGAGAATTGTAGTCTTGGTCTATAGGGTGAGGAACCGTCTGTATCATCTCTTCTTGAGCCTTCTCAGTCTCTGACTTCAGAGTCTGGGCAAGCTCAATGTCAGCCAGCACCTGTAAAAAAAGAACAAACACACAACAGGGAACAGACTTTAGGAATGAGAACACAGCACAGCGAGACAAAGCTTCTTCCAATTTATGATCCAGAAAATCTTACCAAGAGCATCTCTTTTTTCTTCTCCACAATCTCTCTGTCATTAATAGTAGGCGGTCTGTTCCTGCCAAAGTTATGTGGGATTGTGGTGTAGAATTTTGAGGAAAGCTCTTCTAGACGCCCTTTTCCACTTTTTTGATTCATAGCAGCTTCGATCTCCTCCAAAACCTCAAAGCCTTTTGCAATCTGGACCTTGCTGAGCTTGCCCAAAGGCATCTTTTTGATGTCTGCGTAATAACCACACACAAAAAACACAATTCTCAAGCAGATTATTGCATGTTTTCATCATTTTTGGGCCCAGGATTGCACTAAAAACACTTGTCAGAAAGTGTTTTTAGTGCAATTTAAATAGTTTCCAAATGAGAAACAAAAATGTAAGGTTAGGTTTTTTTCAAATAATTAGTGTGCTCATAGAGGAAACTACACAACTGACCCTCCCTTCGACTTTGATTTCAGGGTTTAGAAAAGTATAGTAAAAACAGGACACTCTTGTAAACCACACAACCTTTCAGACCAAATCAGATAGTTACTATTAAGTCTTCACAGGAAACACGTTATGGAGATGTGGTGGGTTAAGCATAATAATGTGCGAAGCCAGAACTCACTTATTTTTAGAGCTATGAAACACGTGCAGATGCACAAAGAGGACAGAGGTGCAGAGAGAAGCCTATTGAGTTTTAAGCCTTGGATTATTTTTACTGTTTTATCTCTTCATTTTTGCCTTTTCTAGCTTTCTGCCTACTGCAGCTAGCAAAGCCCAGAACATTGATCACATATGTCCAAAATGCTGAGATGAGGAAAGATATGCAGATGTACACTTTACCCTTTGTTTGTAACAATGTTTAATCATTTACGTTGCATTCTTTATTGTTTCCTACAGTTCTTAGAAATAGAAGTTAATACACAGGAGTATTTTTAAAGTCTGCACCCACTTCAGCTTCACAGGTACATTACACAACTGGTATTTTAAATACAAAGAGTGTTTGCAGACTGGATCTGTCGTGTGAAAGGTTTTACAAGTGAGACACACCCACCTAGGTTCATACATTCCATCGCCTCCTTGAACATGTCATTGCTGAAAATGAGCTTAATGAGGCTCTGTGTAGCTTCATCGAGGGTACAAGGTAGGGCGTTCTTTGCAACCTGGGCTGGCTTGCCATCAACACAGTCTACCTGCAATGTCCAAGAGAACGCACAGGGAGATTCTGCTAAAGCTGATACAGAGTGTCAAAAGTCTAAAATATTAGAAACGCGGTTGAAGAATTTGCATTATTTATTTATTTTTAGAGACTTTGCTTCTCATACTGTGATTTTAACGATTTGAGGTTTCATAACCACACTCAATGCTCCTTGATCTAATCATACAGGTATTTAAATTACCTTGATTTCAGCATCTTGCTCTCCATCCACCTCTATCAAGGTGTACTTCCCAGGGTGAGAGACAAAATTCATTCGGTCGTTCCAGTTGTTCTTTGTCTTGTCCTTAAACTTCTTCTCAAAGTCCTTGACAGCATTTTCAGCCTTATCAAAGGGCGAACTAAGTTTACTCTGTCCGACTTCCCCCTGAAACCAGGTTAGAAATGAAGCACTAACAGTGACGCTAATATGTCAACACACAGCAATAAGCAATTGGGGTTAAAAATCAGTAATGTCTGCTTTTTTCCCCCAGCCCTTTAGAAAAAGTATATATACACACACTAATATATATACACATATAGTGTGGGCGTGTACATGAATTAACAGAACAAAATGCATTTTAAAAAAAGTAGAACAAACTCACCACTCTGCCCCATCTGTTCCATGAATAGTACTTGTTGTTTGCTTTAACAACTTGGATGACATAAAACTTATTGTTGTTATGTCCGATATTTGTCTGATTAAGCATGCAGTCATAATCCCCATACACCTGGTGAAGACATTAGAGGACATTTATCAAAATCAGCTTTCTGCTCCTGCACTAACAAGCCCTACTTCACGTGTCCTACCTCTCCACAGGATGACAATGAACAGTGTTCATCCACCTTCTTGTTGCTTTTTACTTGTGGCCCTGCAGCCAGCAGGGCTTCCTTTGCAGAGGTAAAGGCATCTTTGGCTTTTGGTGTTTCAGGCTCCTGTTTGACCTTCTTTCCACCAGCCTTGGCAGCAGAAGCAGCTCGTCTCTTTGGTGCCATGGTCCTAACTTGAAAGGCCTGCACACACACTTGTCACTTTGGTCTCTGGACATCATGACTGGACAAGTTCAGGCATGCCTGCACTGCTCATACAGCCATCTCTGACTGTTCATCAGAACAAGCCGGAGTACTCCCCACACATCCGTTACCGATAATTACAGACTATCTGCCATTAGTAAAAACAACACCCGACACCGCAACAGTAGTTTTGACATGTTTTGGAGCAGCGCAAACACTGAACCAGCTCCGCCCCTGTTATTTATCATAAAAACAACTAGAACTTCCCTCTGTACGGGACTTACCTTGTAACGATAAATGATGCTAACAGCAGACTCAAAGACGCTCCTCGTCACGAAAGCAGAACACCGGCTGTAAGAGAGTGTCTATGGTTTTCTGCAAGTTTACAATCACTTTACAAAACGCGGAAGTGCTGGAGCTGAGTTGTGCCCTCCTCCTCCTCTGCTGCTGGAGTCAACGGAGCGAACAAACGGCTATACCGCCACCTAGCTGAGTCCGGTGTGAGGCTCATTTGTGCCTTTCAGAGGTGGATTAAGCGAGGACCAAGGCCAAAATGAACCGGTCTTTTAAATTCTGTGACTATTTGTACTCTACCTATTGCTATATAATGTAACAGAGGTACTTTCCCAAAGGTTTAATCACGTTTCTTTCCCTTCACTGGACAGAAATCCGGTCCACGATTAACAACAATAGGAGCTTCACAACAGTGCGTTTCTTCTTCGGATTTTCATGGAAAATAATTTTTAAATATTAGTTTAAATATTTTTACATTTATAGAATTTTATGTAGCAGCAAATTGCTATATAATATCATTTTCACAACTCCCTTAACTTAAAAAAAACCTAGCAAATAGTCTAGCTAAGCAAAAATTAATGATGTTTCCAGTTCAGTATATTTTTGACATTAAATGTGTGAGATTGAACACTTCCTGCAACTCGATGGAAAAATTATTGCTGTCATTTTTTTTAAATGTTACCTTATATACATATTTTATGGTAGAATAAGTGAGTGAATAGGTTGCAGAGAAAGAAATTTTTGGTGGTGGTGGTGTGTGACAATTCATTAATGTACAGTTTACATTCATCAGCCACTTTTGAACTGCTCTAATCAGTCAATTGCATGCATAAGATAAGATAAGATAAGATAAGATAACCTTTATTAGTCCCACACGTGGGAAATTTGTTGTGTAGACATGTATACATGTGTATATGGTCAAGATGACCCGCTTAATTTCAAGCCAATTTACATCATGGATGTGTAGCCGACAAATCTGCTACATCTGTGATGTGATGCTGTCGTGTCAATATGGACCAAAATTTCTGAGAAATGTTTCCAGGACCTTGTTGAGTCTGTGAATAATTACGGCAGATCTGTAAGCAAACGAGGCTCCAGTTTATTTCTAGCAACCTAATAAAGGGGTTGTTGAGTGTATGTACAGCAGGGTACCATGTGTCCTTTGTGTTTGTCCAAGGGTTAGACAAACATATTGGATAATCTTTGTCTCTTAAGCAGTTTAGTTGTAACTTAACTTAATAAAAATCCAGAAATTTTTTAAAAGCTCTCTAACATGATGAACTAAAATTAATGAGCTACGTGTAACAGTGAAGGTTTTCCTCATGAGGGTGAGACTATCAATTTAGGAGTTTAATGGGACTGCTGCAATCAACTGTATTGCACAATCAAGCAATACCAAAAATTAATTACCCCCACAAAATTGTGTCTGTGTCTTGATAATATGCTTGATATATAGCGAGCCTGTGTTTCACAGTAAGGAACAGCATGTTTGGCCTGTCCCACATAAAAACAGCAATTTGATGATGTCCACTGAGCAGATCTAATGAAGCAGAACTGCAATTATTCATTGATTTCCTTCATATGGAAATGTTCTATATTTGGAAAAACCCCAAAGCTGCCTGCATGATGGTCAAATTAAGACAGATGAAACAAAATGTGGACACCAGATGGCAGTGTTAAATCGTTGATACTGTATGGGCCAGGGCCAGGACAGCTTTGGTGAATTTTATCCCATGTCAACAGATGATATTTGTGCAGGTAATTCTCATTTCAGTTTCTGTTTGGTCTAGGCAGATGGTGTGGATTTAAGCTGTTAAAATTTGGGTAGCATAGATTTCAGATCCCAGCTGATGGAGGTTTGATTTGCACACTATTATTTTAAAGAGTTGTGAAAGTTGACTTTTGTATTCATTGCTGGGTTGCTTCTTTTGTCCAAGTGTGAAGATAAATAAGACACTGAGTCCAAAAATGTTCTTCTGGTCACATCAGTGCTTTGCATAGTCCTGTGAATAAATTACTGGAGTTAGGGGAAATGAGAGGCACAGTGCAAAAACACTGCATATGTGTACTCTGTTTTGCATTTAGATGATTCCTGCACTTGCCAAGGGTGAAAATTTCATTTTGTAACATAACATGACAGCATATTTACAGCATATTTTACTGATTTGGCTACTAAAAATTGAAGGTTTATTTCACATTTTTAGATTATTGGCCATGTATTTTTGCATATGTTACCCTCTACAGTATGAATCTCAATATGACGTGCAAAGAAACAGACTTTGAATCATTTCAGTTTTAATAAAAACCACATTTTATTTACATAAATTACAAGAAAGCACAAACTGGTTCACCAGAATCTACATTAAAAACGTCTTGTATATATTACATTTAACAGATTTACTATAATTTACTCCATTGTTGCAAGTAAAATCCTCAAAAACAAGGGCTATATGCGACTTTATTGGCATCTCATTTAAAATATGCTACGAGTAAAAGAACAAAAGAAAATAATCGGGACATTGTACTCACAGCACTTTGAGGACAACAAAGTCAGGACGATCATCTGTGTGACCTCTTCGATATCTGAGACACCTGACTCAGGACTAGTGATTATATAACTTTGTTTACAATGCTTGGCAAAAAAATAAAATAAAATATAACTCAGCTGATCTTCACAAAGAGGATGTTGTGGAGTCCACCACCTCCCGTCCATTACACACTGTTGGAACAACATTGGAGGCCGATGCTGCAAAACATAAAAAATAGGATATTTTGTGTAATGTCAGCAGTGTAGTTACAGTTTGTGATATATGCCAAAATTACTGTACTATGTAACAACCCAAAGAGGCACCTGGGTCCCAGATGCCCCTTCGAAGCATGATAATTAACTCATGGATGATGTGGAATGCAATGCAGCTTGGTTTTTTCTACTTATGATATGTATATTGAAGCACTGTATTTTCACTTAATTATCATAAAATTATTATTTTTTTATTATGTATGACTTTAAAAAAAAATGTTAACTATGTGTAACTCCCAGTGTCACAAGTATGACAGACAAGTGTGACACAGTGATAAAGCATGTAGCAATATTTTCATAATAATATCAATTGTATTATTATTATTTAATATTTGTTTCAGTTTCACGAGTTTTGCTGTATCTTGGGTGGTACCTTGAGAAAAACTGGAGCCGGGGCCAGTGTTTACACTGAAGCGGGTGGTGTTCACCCTGAGTGTACTGACATTCTTCTGTGGCTGGAACAGGATGATGTGGATCTTGGGAGCAAAGAGGCAACCCAGTACCACCGACCCACTGAGACTGACGGAGATACACATGGTAGTGGTCTGTACCTGGAGGAGGAAACAAAAGGTAATAATTTTACTCCTAAAACCCCAAACTGTTGTGTTTCAGAGGTACAAAAATATGTACATTAAGTGAAAAGTGAAGTCACATTTCTAGATTGCCAGTTATTGAGGGAATTCCCGTATACCTCAGAAGTGCTACTCTTATTTTCACACCTGTGGTTGAAAACGCCCGAAAGTTGCTAACTCTGTATATGGAGGACCATTTTTGCAGCTCAAGAGCATTCATTCTGAGCAGAAAAAAACCTCTGAAGTCAGAAAAGAAATGATAAGTACGTCTTTCATAATTCAGAATCAAAGCCAGGTGCTACAGAGGAGGAAGGGGATTGTTTGTCAGCTGAGATTTCTAACTAGAGGTGTTAAGCGATCTGTTTATTTCCCTGTCAATCAACTGCGTAACCCTCGCTCCTTTTCGGCTCACCCTGCCCACATCTTGCTATGCATCTTCAGTCTGCTTCTTGCTTTCCAACGCTTTCACAGTCTTCTTTTTAGTTTTTCTCAGTGAGAAGATATAACACAGCAACATGGCAGGTGCATTTCTTTTTCGCAAGACGCAGCAGGTGTCTGTCATCAACCTGAATGCTAATGTCGATATTAAAATATTGTGGGTACCAAGTGAGATGCTGTGCACTGACAGCTCCGCGGAAAAAGCTCCGCGAGTTGAGACAGAGATGTAACTGGCACAGCGTCAGTTTACCTGGTTTATTTTTAAGGAATATTGTTTAATTATTGCGTCGGTTTCTTACTCTCTCTGTCAATTCATGACTTGAATATTGATTTTATGACTAATCAAGAAAAATATCTACAGGAAATTATTGATATGTATACTGTATTTCACACTTTTGAAACATAGTGGTTAATCACTATGTGTGGTCATGTACCATGTAGTGTGAAACAGCTATATCACTAAACTGACCTTTAGCTGCATCGAGTTTTTTAAGTTGCCATCTGCAGTGAATTCAACATTAAGATTCTCCTCACACCATCTTTGAAATACAGTGCACACTGACAGGCTCAGGTGCTGTGTTGTAATGTAAATTCACAAAGCCTCAGATTCCCATTTTTTCACTATATATCTGAACTGTAGTTTTCAAAACATGGAGTAAGTGTAACGTACGGATGCATGGCGGCTGTTTAAAAATAATAATCTCACCAATCCCAACATGGACAAAGGCTAAATACTTTTGGTCTTGAATAACACCATGGACAATACTGCATAGAAATAACCTGTTAAGTGGTTTTAATAATTCACAAGTTGTTACAGTGAAAGAGCACAAGGAAGAAGAGGACAAGGAATCTGCTTTTCCCCTTATATTTCCCCAGATGTGTTATATTCTGGAGTGTGGTGGGCAGGATATGGAGCATGGCTGCTACAGTCTCTCTTCAACCTTGTTTTTCGCTGTGTTGACCTTTGATGGTGCTGTTTTTGTTGCACAAATACAGCATTGTGTCTGTGTTCAGCTAACTTAATTCCTACAGAGACCCTCTGAGATGAGAGATGAAATTCCTCCTTTTTATTGCAGTTTGTACTGTGCATTTATTGAAAAGCTTTACCGGAGTCTTCCAAGTCTGGCATGGATGCCGAATTTGTTAAAGTCACAAGTAATTTAAAGATCAGTTTAATTTGATATTTAGATTTTGAGAGAGGGTTTTTTGTTTGTTTTTCAAACTGCTGAACTTTAAACTTTGGACAGTGAACAGTTACTTGCTATGCATTTGGTATTCAAGGAATTTGTGATTCACCTCTTGCTTAGTTTGATTGTGTCTATCTATATATCTGTATGGTTACTATATATTTAGTGGTGTTACACTAATTTTAGCAGATGGCAAGTGTACCCGGCCTCTCGCCCTAAGACAGCTGGGATAGGCTCCAGCGCCCCCCGCGACCCTGAAAGGGATAAGTGGAGGTGAATGGATGGAGTTTGGAGCTGAAGGAAATCAAACACAATTTAGGAAAGGTCTGTCTCAACACGCTTCTTGATAGACTTCACAAGCAGTAGTTACTTTAAGTATTTTCTGTAGCCTTCGGTGATTTTGTAGAAGCACTTTGAGTTTTAACAGTAGTAGCTATTTAATTAGCTTGCATTTGCTGCTGAGATGACCAGCACTGGCATAAGACAGGAGCCCTCTTCCCCCAGCGGTGTGGAGAGCATCTTAAATATTTCATTTGATAATCAAATGTGTTATTCATGGCTCAGTAGATTGTATTTAGCTTAGTTTAACATTTCATGACTGCCTACTACAGATCTGTATTTGTTATTCAGCTGGAGGTTTGCATCAGGCTGTGACAACAATTTGAGAAGAAGTGTAAAGCAAGGACAACGCTGGTAATGTGTCCCTGCCTGTGAAAAACTAGAGACACTGTGCCAACTCAGTTGCTTCAGTAATTATTCATCGGTCAAAGGGGAGATTTGCGTCTATCTGATGAGCCTGTTCAGGCTGCGAATTACGTTGCCTACGGGGCCTGGAGGAAGGGTTCCTCTGAGCCTCACTACAGTCCCAAGACAGAAAGCACAGCTGGGACTCAGCAGCCCAGTCTTTCACACTCCATTCCACACAGCTACGCACAGGGACACACAGGGACTTTCAGTTCCCTAGCAGCCCTCATGGTCTAGCCTGTCTTCGCCATGTTTCTGTAGAGGCAGCTGTGTCAGGAGGTTCCGCTGTCTTTCTCCCTTCTGCCTCTGTCTCATTGCACGTTGTTCAGATCCCAGTGGGATGAACCCACACAGCTCAGGCCACCTTTTCTCTGAAATTCTATCAGTTCAGTGTATGATCCTATTCAGCAGATGTCTGGCTGGCTGTCTGCCTGCCAGTTATTTCATTTAATCATAAGTACTGTATAAAATGAGAGTGAAAACAATGTAACCAAAACCATAGCGCACAGCACATTTTCACCAGAGAGGCTCTATCTTTGAAGTTCTGTTAAAGTTTTACATGAGGTGCACAGTCTCATTAATGGGTTGCTCTCACTCCCCACGTTATTATTTAAACATTAGAGGTAAAATAAGGTAGTGAAAGTGTGCTGATAATCATAAAAAATTAAAGCAACTGTAATAAAGAATACATATTGTTGGGAGCCACAGGCGATGCAGATATTGCTGAAAACTGAATCGATATCAACTGGCATTGCATATAAAATTCAAATTCAAGCCCAGACAAATTATCATTATCTACAAGGATGTATTCTGGTCAGACTATAGAAATCTAAAGCCATCTGAATAAATAATTTATTGCAAATGATTATCGTCCCGTGTGTGATTTAGAGAAGCATTAATTAACAGTCCGTGATAGTAAGAAGCCTGTGCATTCCCCAACTTGCATTAAAAGGGCTGTGTGTGCCTGCTCGAGGAGCAGGTATAAGCTCAGTTAACTCACCCTGTAGTCACTGGCAGTAACATAGAAAATGGGCTGGAAAGCCAGCCAGATGATGCAGGTGGTGTACATGGTAAAGCCGATGAACTTGGCCTCATTGAAGTTCTCGGGGCATTTGCGGGTTTTGAAGGCGTAGACTGTGCAGAGGATAATGAGGATGCAGTTATAAGTGAGAGACATAAGCATGCTGGAGTCCTTGCTGTTACACTTCAGGGTGACCACATCTCTCCTCTCTGGGTTCACTTCCTTCCTCACCCCTGGGGTCTCCACCAGCAGCCAGACCACCACCACTACCAGCTGGCAAGAGATCAGAGCACCACAGATGGCAACCTGGGAAGCTGGGCTGATAAAACGAGGCCTCTGGGCTCCATCCTTCACTCCACTGAAGATCCGAGCAATGCGATTGGTCTTGGTTAAGAGGGCTGAGTAGCAAACGGCAAAAGAGGTGCCTAAGCCTAGCCGGCGTAGCGTGCACACAGCTGTGGAAGGTTTGGCGATGTAGATGAATGTCATGCAATAGCACATCAGCACTCCAAGCAGAAGAATGTAGGAGAGCTCACGTCCACTAGCCTTCACTACTGGTGTCTCATTGTGTTTAAGGAAGAGGCCAATAACAAAGAGTGTACACATGATCCCTAGACATGCAATGGTGACAGGGCCAATGGCCCAAGCATCTTCCCAGCGGATGTACTCCTCAGGCAGATCATAACAGCCTGTCAGGTTGGCCAGGGGCCACTGTCCAAAGCTGCAGTCAGCACAGGTAAACTCATCGTGCAAGTACTGGTAGGGCTGACAGGGGATACAGATCCAGCAGCACACATCTCCCGGCTGCATACTCTTCACTTCATTCTTCCTGCAGGGGTCACTACACTGGGAGGTGGGCGCAACATCACCAGGCCAGGGAATCAGGCTGTGGTTCAGGCTCAGGCTTTGAGCCCAGTAGCCGACTTTACGGTAGACATAGCGTTCCCCGTCTTTGTGGTAGTGAAAAATGTTGTAACGACCAAGGCTGTCTCCAAAAGTATCAAAGCGGACTATATTGTCTCTGTCTGGAGGACGAAAGGGGGCTGAAAGGAATAGGGAAAAAATATTATGCAATAGTAACAGATGTAAGAGACTCATCATAAAGAGTTTGGGACTACGGTATAAAATGTAAGGTATAAATATCTAAATTGGTCACCTTTGTAACAGTTTAACTATTCAATTGTTTTAGAGTAACAACACTGCGGACTGTGAACTCATATGTTATGCAACTCATTCTGTTTGTTCTGAAAGGAGTGTCGTATCTTTTAATATTTGCCCCTCAATATAGACTCCATGACTGTGAAAGGACACAGGTGCAAACTGGCAATTTACATGATGGAAGTCACAGTCTGAGTCTGTTCCTGGATTGAACAATAGGATGGAGATTCAGAACACACAGGACCTTATATGGCAAAATGTAAATTCATGGAAATCAAAGCAGAAATGAGCTATCATCTAAAAAACTGAAAGGTTACCTGCTTATGAAAATTAGTGCTTGGGCAAGCTGTTAGTGATAATTTTCAGTACTGGTTAATCTACCTGATATTTTCTCATTTATTTAAATAAAATGTTAAAAGGCTGTAAATGATGCCTTTGTTGTTTACTTGAGTATGAGGTCAATTTTTAATCACCATTACTCATTTAATCTCTCTATTAAAAGTGATAATACTAATATATTACTCAACTTATTATTTCTTAAAATTACAGTTAATAAAATTGCAATCAAGTAGCTGCTTCAGTTAAACAGCCATTCTTTTACATACACTGTAGAGTTCCTCATTCAGTATTTTCATTTACAGCCTACGTTTCTATCACACATAATGATTTCAAAATATGTACAGAATTTAGTGGTCCACCTGTTTTTGTGTGTTTTCTCCTTAGAGTGTTGCAGTGTCTCATGGGATAGACTAATTTAAGGCCTTTCATCCAATTTTAATTCTCTGGATAGTAAAAATCCTTTGGGTATTTTATTATTTATTTATTTATGTGTTTTTTTAATTTAGAAATCGTGAAATGCAGCACAGCTGGATACAAACACGGCGGTCTGCATTTATCTCATATCAATGAAAATGTCAGTATTTCCATAAATCAAAGCTAATTTGCACAAGTAGGAGCATTTATATTGGAAAGCCAATCACTTACGATGTGTGTGAACTGATGCTGTTACAGTTGTTGACACTTGTTTTGTGCTGCAGCTTTGTGTAGACAAGCAGGAAACAAGTGATATGTTTTAAGCTGTGTCTGTTTTGTTTTAAACTGAATAATCTATTGCTCTTTTCACACTTGCATGCATGACAAAAGCAGCCTCCGAGCATGAGGGTGAGGAAATTGTTTCATCTCTGCTAATTGAATCATTATAGAAATGTTCTCTGGGTGCAGTGAATAAACATGCAGACTTAGTCTTAAATTCAACATTTTATGGAACTCTAAATTGATTTAACTCAGTCTGGCACCATTTAGTACATGCATTGGTACCTGGAGTTATATTTAGTTTTATATACAGATGTTCAAATAATGACAAACATATTACTTTAAAGCTTTGCTCAAGTAATGTTAGTTCATTAAGATTTTCACTCACCATCAATTTTGACCTTGAGAATATAGTCTCTGTAAAATTTTCGTCCATTGCCAGGTTTAAGAGCGTCGCACACCTTGGTGGAGTTTGGGCACAAGGCTTGCCTCATGTTATGTAAGGCAGTAGCCATTGCATAGACAGCATTCACTACAAACATGATCTTGGATTCCGGTTGAAATGGAACCTCCCGGAGCGAATGTTTCCCACAGCCTAGATCATGCAGGCTGCACTGGAACTGGTTTTCCCAAAACTCTCTGAACCAGGGATTCCTGGTATTGTTGTATGGATGTAAGGAGGTGAAGTAATCATTAAACTTGGGAATTTGATAGGAGGAAAGTTCAATGGTGAACGCCCCATCTGCCACAGCTTCACTTCCCCTCACCACGCTCTCCTGGGCTCCCCAGCCATCACTTGCCACCCAGGTAAAGGTCACATTCATGCGGTTGGCTGCTACCAGCAGCTCACGGGCATCTTCGCTGCGGGTAAACAGAATGACCACCTTGGCGGTGGACTTCTGCTGCAGGGAGCGGATCACGTTTTCATAACTCCACCGGCTCATGGAGCGGCTCACCTTGGCCGAGGTGGCAATGCAGATTTGGCGGGCACGTGCTTCCTGTTGGAAGGCATCAATGCCAGTCTCACCGTAGTCACCTTCTGATGCCACTGTCGATACGTATGTCCAGTTAAAGTAACGTAGGATCTCTGCCATGGCCTTAGCCTGGTAGAAATCGGGGGGCACGGTGCGGGCAAAGTAGTCATAGCGGGACTTGTCGCTTAGCTTGGCACTGGTTGAAGCATAGCTGATCTGAGGGATCTGGAAAAGTCGCAGCAGGTTGGCAACCTGGAGGAAGGGAAAGACAACAAATAAGCCTTTACGAAGTATTGATAATACGAACATGCAGTTCCACTTTTCTATATTTCTACATAAATATAACCAGAAAAGATGTTCACTCAATAAAAGTAGATAAGGAGACCATGGTTAAAGAAATTAAGCAAATACTATTTATGTATTTGTGTACTATTGAGGAATAGGTGAGTGTGAAAAGTAGGAAAGCTCTGGGATCAGCAGTTCATGTAAAGGTGAAATCAGAATCCACTTCTATTTAACGAACAGGGATTTATGGCAGCTAGATTTTCACAACACATGTATCAGGATGGAAAAAGTTATAGAGCCTAAAAGGTTTAGACTGCACCAATTTACTTTTAGACAGACTGTGTACAAATAAGAGATACATATGAAGCTTATAATAGCCCGGGAGGTCATCACAAACCCAGGGCACCTCCTGTGCAACGACAACCCTCTTTCACTGGCTATAACAAAAACAATAGTCTTCAATCCAAGGCTGCTAAAGGTCAAGTGATTGAGCCAGAAAGCTGTTTGACAAATGATTTATGAAAGAAAGAGATCAAAATAGAAGTTTCTGGTTAGGGTTAGGGTTAGGCAAGGTAGTGGTAGTATCAAGGTTTGGGCTTATTTTCCTGCATCTGGGCCAGGTGAGCTTTCTCCATCATGGATGAAATAATGAATTGTGAATTAAACCGCTAAATACTAGAGGCAAACATTAGGCAAACACCTGTATATGAACTGAGTTTAAAATGTCGAGCAACAACGCAACGACCCCCAGCACATGAGTTATTCTATCAAATAATGGTGAAAGAAACAAACAAAGAAAACAAATCTGACAGAGCAAAGAGTTCACGTAAGAAAAGCCACCAACATCCCGGTTTGAATCTGCTCAGCACTGAAACCTGGGATTAGCATTGAGGAACTAAAGTTCCTAATGAGCAGGTCTGATCCACAGTCACCTGAAACAAAGATTCCCATGCTTTTGCCTCTGAGAGATACATAATATTAGATCATTGTCTTCAGTAAATAAATCACAGTGTGTAACACAATTGGGTTGTATTTATGAATGCAATGATATGCAGCCACATTTATGCAGAAAATCTCAAAGGGTTCACAATATTTTTGTCACAACTACGTGTTTTTCTTTCAGACTGAAACAATTAAGTTGTTAAAGCTACACAGAAAACATACACGGACCATCTGTGGGATTTGCTATAATTGCCTATTATTAAATATATTAACGAAATTAACTACACTACGTGTTTTCCCCCTGCAGATGCAATTAGTCTCCCTTCATCCAGGCTCCTATTTCTTAAATGGACCCCTGCTAGTCTCTTTACAACTTAACACTCCTGTTGAATCAGTGGTGAGATCCTTGTATGTCTTTAACAATTGCAGTGACTGTCTGTCTACCTCATTATTTTTGATCTGTAATGCTTTCAACAAAAATAAACAATAAACGTGTGGAGCACAAATGGCTGAGTGGCTACAGGTGGTACACAAAGTAAACAGAATAAGAACATTTTCAGAAAAGTTTCTGTCGAGAGAAGAAAGAAGCATGACGAGACAGGAGTAGAGTGAAACTGAGGGTAGGGATGAGAGTGAAATGACGTCAAAGTATCAAAGAATCTCAAAACTTTGTATTTTCTGTGTAATAAGCTTTGTCAGTGTTGTGACACTGCATGCTGTGTGTGCAGGAGCCGCCACTGACTAACTTTTGCTTCAGGCGCTTCTGTGGGAGCCTAAGGGGAGTCAGTCTGATCAGTCAAAAGAATGCCAACCTAATTATGGCTGACTTTAATGCTGACTCTCACACCAGCACACTCACGGCTCTACATCCTGAATGCCAATGAGTCATTCTTAAAAAAGTCAGAAAGGAAATTCACATTCCAGCTCATCCAGTGTGATTTCATTTATCATTACTATATATTATCTGCATGTGGCTGTAGTGAGAGCAACCTGGTTTACGTTACAAGCAGTTTATAATAGTGGCACTGCAGTTTATTGCCATTTTAACTGTAGTATTATTTTGACATCTATTTGAAAATAATGGCACTAATTTAAGTGCTTTGATGTATGAAAATCATGCTTAAAATGAAACTGAGACAAAGTAAAAGCATGGCTATATGTGAGGCTAGAATAGTATTCCTATAGGTAGTAGCCAATATGCAAATTGCAAGTTATTGGTAACAAATCACTTGATTTGGATGGAAAACAGTGAGCAGCAAGGAATAAGCAGGTCACCTCAAATAACATAGGCAGACACTTCTTAGATGAGAATTTATCTTTATAGAAACACAGAGCAATGCACTGAAATATCCCCTTAGATCTGCTGTGATGTGCCTGGATTTAAATCATCAGAGCTTTATAATTCTGTTGGATCTTAGTGAGATGAATGTTAAATGAGCCAATCACAGTGATTTCCAGGCTGCTAATTTTATTGAAATGAATGACAGGATGTTTCACACAAAAAATGATATGCACAATCAAGTGCCACTGGTCTTGTTTTTTTACCACCACTCAAACAGACACAATATCAAACACTTTTACTAGTGGATGATTTAGAGCTTTTATTTTGCTTCTTCTGTAGTGTAGCAAATGAAGCACTATGAAAATCCAGGTTGTTGAAACACTTTACTGATTTTTTGTTTCAAAGGTTCGTATTCAGTGAGAGTTTGAGGTCAGCTGGAGGAACTCTGATTATGCAGAAAGGCCTATACGTAATCACATTTCTACATAAAATCATCTCTCTCCATAAACCGTCATGACAGCCATTCTCAACATGTGGTAAAACAGCTGGCAGTACTGTGCTTGCTTGCTTTAGGAAGAAATCAGAGCATAACTTAGAGTGCAAGTGACATGTAAACACAGTTTAATCATTTTTACATTGCAAAACCAGTTCACTCTATGATAGCTAATCAGTGTACTCCATAATTCTTTCATATTTGCAGTGGGATACGTTTCCTAACAATTCATTGGGGACATTCACAATTTTTTGTGTTAAATTGAGCTTTGTATGTATTTTCTCCTGTATTTTTTTTCCTAATTTAATATTTACATAATGACATCAGCATGTTGGTGATCTCTGACTACAAAAAAAAGGACAGTAATGTTTCCAAAAAATCAAGGTTTGTTGATATCATTAATATATTTTTACTACAAAAAATAAGAAATAAAAAATGGACAGTGGCCCTGAGAGGTCAAATTCCCTGCAACTTAAGAAAATGCTTCCAATTAGAAAAATGCAGCAAAACCTTAGAAAAAACAAAAAACCCTCGAAAAACAGCAGAAGTGTTTTGGGGGAGACAATAACGTGACGGAACAGCCGCAGAAGTGAGAGGTTAACAGTAAACAGCTAATAGGAAACATGTATCTACAGTGTAATATGAACGATGCATTTAAAATACAAAGACGCAGTTTGCCTACGTCTTATTCTCTGTCACAACACGTAAGAACTCTGTTCTTCTTTTAGGGGGTCTCAGAGCAATTTTTCACATGTTTTGATTTCCGTCACTTCTGCAGCTGCTCCATTGTGTTATTGGATGCCCAAAAACGCTTCCACTGTGTTTATGTATTGTATAATGTATTATGTATTGCCTATTTTGTATTGTGTTTCTCTTCCTATATGTTTTATTTTATTTGCAGCATTTTTCTGTTTCCTAGTGTTAAGTTGCATTTGACCTCTCAGGGCCTCCATATGAAGACCTGAAAAGTATTACAAAGATTAGAAGTATTGCAGGTATTAAAGCAGAAAATGTTAGCATGGCGTTTGAATTTAGCTGAACTCTTTTAATCAAGAGACAGAAGAGAGAAATGATACAGCTGCTGGTCCTTTATGTGTTTTCTTTGTCTACAAGCATTTTTCTTCACAAGCAATTGTTTTGTCTGCAAGTATGAATCCTCACTTGATTTCTTTTGATTGGGAATTAAAACCAAAAGCAGCTCAGTGTGGCCTTTTTTATATACTTTATCTAATCTGGTCAATTACAAAGCTTTGTATTACTAGCTGTGTTGTGCAATGTGTTTCTGTCATGGACTGCAACTCCTGACTTAAGCACCTTGATTATCACCATCTTGATTTTTTCAATCTAGACATCACAGGTGTGACAGCTCACCCTCTGTGCTTCCTGCTTCTCCCTGTTGACTTTCAGCAGCAGTCTCGGTGGGTCGTCAGAGAAGTGGCTGCACCTGAGAAGAGGGACTAGCTAAGGGTATAAAGCTTGCACTTTCAGTCTATCCCCCTTCTCTGTGACTTCATCTATTAATGTGTTAGTGTCATGAAAATGGCTCTCCTTTAACCTGGCTAAATCACCATGGTAACTAATTTTAAACACGTAACCTGATCAGGAAAAGGTTTTGTCCTGAATTTTTGATTTAAAATTGGCTTGAAGTGCCACATTTTCACTGATATTTACTACATGTTTTAATTGCAACATGGATTTTCTGCTGGTGGAATACATTTTTTGTGCAAGTTTTTACACTGTAACATCAAGAATGAAGCCCAGCTGCATCACCAAATTAATTATTGCATAATTAATCTTTGCTTGTTTTTATACTTGGTTCTAGTCTTTCATACACTGTTTGAACTGCAGCTACTAGAACACAGAGCACACACCAAGAACACCTGTCCAGTCAATAAATTTAATTTTACTCGAAGTTATCTAGAAACTGAAATGATTTCCACGTCTCTTTTATTAAGCTGTAATGTTTCCAGTTTGAGACCTCTAATGTACTGCCGTCATGTTCAAAATCCCAAGAATAATGATTTTCTGCAACATTATATTCGTGTCTTTTTTTAGACTTAAATTTTTTTTATGTCCTATACAGATTTTTATTTTTACTTTTTATCACCATTTTATCATCATCATCATCTAATAGTATCCCTGGTTGGAATATGCATCACTTCCCTATGAGTCATACGAGACATGAAATGCATATGTGAGCATGCACAAAACGTGAAGTTGAAAACCAAGTTTAACAGAGAAAGCTGATAACCACCATCACCACCATCACCCCCAACCCCACCAGTAAAAAAGCAAAAACCAAAAACTGGATGTGTTTAACATCTTCATAGTGTTCGCTGTTATATAAGGAACAAAGGCTAAAATTTCTTTTGGTTGTACCGATGGTTTAAACCATGTGTTATATGCTCAAGGATGGATTCATTGGTGAAATATAAAATGAACTTGAAAAGTAAAAAATTAGAAGTAGAAATTGCTGTGAAAGACGTTTTTCTTCAGTTTAAAGTTTGTATTCACATCCTGACTTTAGCATTAACAGAAAAGCAGCTAGAAAGTCTAAGAGGGCTCCTGTAGGCAAGAAACAGACTGTCATCGAGGGATTCCATTTAAGGCCTGTGAGTCCTGTGATTGTTAAGCTGAGGGTATTAACCATCTCTGAGCTGTTCTAGACAAAGCTACTGAATGAGTGTTGGTGCCTTCACATGTCAAGAAACAGACATGTGCTATTGATGCTAGAAAGACCAAATTGGTCATTTGAGAATACTTACTGGAAAATTCATTAAGTATACCTTGCTGGTACTGGGTTGGACCCTCTTTTGACTTAATTTTTCATGGCATACATTTACCAAGGTGCTGGAAACATTCCTCAGAGATTTTTGTCTATATTGACTTGATAGGATTACACAGTTGCTGTAGATTTGTCGGCTGCAAATCCATGATGCTAATCCAACCAAAGATGCTCTCTTGGATTGAGATCTGGTGACTGTGGATGCCATTTGAATGCAGGGAACTCATTGTCATGTTCAAGAAAGCAGTTTAAGATGATTTGACCTTTGTGACGTGGCGCATTATCCTGCTGCAAGCTCCCATAAGAAGATGGGTACACTGTGGTTATAAAAAGATGGACATGGTTAGCGACAATATTCAGCCAGGTCATGGTGTTTGCACAATGTTCAGTTGGTACTAAGGGGCTCAAAGTGTGCCAAGAAAATATCTCCCACCATTATACCTACCACCCACCTGAACCACTGATACAAGGCAGGATGGAGCCATGCTTTCATGTTGTTTGTGTCAAAGAAACAGAAACCGAGACTCATTAGGACCTGACAACATTTTCTCAGTCTTCTATTGTCCAGTTTTGATGATCCCGAATGAACTGTAGCCTCAGTCCATCTGCTTCAAGATTCAGCGTGTTGTGCATTCAGCTTTCTTCTGCACACCTTGGTAGTAATGAATGATTGAGTCACGACAGCTCCAAGTATACTGGTCATTCTCCTCAGACTTCTGACATCAATGAGGCATTTTCAGCCAGAGAGCTACTGCTCACTGGATATTTCCTCTTTTCCAGACCATCCTCTGTAAACCCTCGAGATGGTTGTACAGGTAGACCAGCCTGTCTGGTACCATCCAAAGTCACTTAAATCACTTTTCTCCCCCATTCCGATGCTCAATTTGAACTTCAGCACATCAGCTCGATCATGTCTATATGCCTAAATGTAATGAGTTGCTTCCATGTGATTGGCTGGTTAGATATTTGTGTTAATGAGGAGTTTACCTAACAAAATGACTGGTGAGTGTATTTCCTTGTGTTAATGTTCATACCTGAATTCACCAGCTGCCTTTTGTTCTCTGGTTCCCTTAGGTTTACACCACCTGCAGCTTGATGCAGGTGGTTGTTACAGCTTTCCTCCTTTGTGTCTGCATTTTGGCCCCTTTGATCTGAACTCTATTACTCTGTAATTCCTTTTATAACTTAGCACGCTGCTTATAAGGAGGTTGTCACTATCGGTTGTAACAAACTTTCCTAATCTTTGCCTGATTTCTGTCGTCACTAGAATATAGTATGATAGTATGATATAATGATGACATTTATATAAATATCTGTCTAGGGTACCTAATATTCCACCTGTAGTATCAGTACATTTCACAGCATAGTTTTGTTGCCATGATTTTCTGTGCACAGTTGGAAAAGTAAAAACATTTAACCGTGCTGCTGAAATTCTTCAATGATCACAGTGATAGTTCTCTGTGGGGTGTTAAACGGAGCTGTAATCCACTTACACGTAGCTTATGAAATCTTGTATCACACAGCGGCAGGCATGACACTGATACAACAGGCTTAATGGAAATCATTATATAGATGTTTATATGGCATGTATTAAAAAAATGACGATTTAGGGTCGAGGCCACTGGTAGTGTGCGCACAACTTCAACAATCCCCATTTTTCTTTTTTCTGCTTATCCATTTATTACTCTTGTCATCTTGATTATTTTTCTAACATCATTACGTTCCTTTAACCTGGGAGGTTTTTGCCAGCTGGCTTCTGCGGCACAAGGACTCTCAGTCGAGAATGAACTCCCGACAGGTTCAAAGGAATACAAAATATGACAGGAGAGGGCAAGAACTTGAGGAATGAATCGTGTCTCTGGAAAATCTGTGGCAAAAGAGGGAGCGACGTGAAACACATTAAGTCAGTGTCTACAGGAGAAAAGTTTTTATCCTGCAGTCTTTTCTGTTTAACAATTTGCACTCGGAGGGTTTCTTTCTGCCTGCACCTGCAGGTTTTAAGAAGGTCCTGGGAACGGCTCTATAAATGGCTATATATAGACAGACCTGCATGTGCTTCTTCATATCTGGTGTTGTACATTAATTTAATGTCAATATTAATACTTTTGTAATGGAAATTAAAGAGGGAATCTTAATCTTTAGTAAATTTGGTTAATTTAGTGGTCGATATCGCATATATTATGTACCGGAATAAATTTAAGTGCGTAAAATTTATTGATAAAGCACTTATCGAGATAAAATCACATTTCAAAAGTAAGGTTCAAAAGATCAAAAGCTGAAACCTTAATTACATAACTTACGGTTTGGTGTCGGACCACCACTAACACTGCTGCTAGTACTTACTTTTTGTAGGCATCGACTGGCATTTTGTCTATTGTTTTTGTTTTGACGAAAAAGACAGCAGGTGGTGTACAAATATGAACTCTTAAAAAATTAATGCAAAGGGGAAACTGAATACTCATTAAATTAATTTACTTGAATGGATCAGAATACTAAACTATACATAACTGCCTTTGGTTTTAGCTGTAGTGTGTATGGCTTCCAGTCTCTTACATTCAGCTATAAGGGATCATGCTGCCTCAGACAGCACCTTATTTAATTAAGAAAATTAAGAACTGGCCTAGTGTGGATTTACAGCTCAGGGTCTGGTTCTGAGCAGATTACTGTGAAAGTGGTTTCCTACCGAGCAGTGAGGGCATGCCTGATCTGGTAGCAGTTTCTTCTCAGCTGTCATATACTGCTAGGTGGTAGGTGAACAATGAAAATATTTCAGACTGCATGATAGAAAAGTAAAAATATATATGTACAAATTTCAAATGTAAAAATATGCTTTGATCTTTTGGAGATATGGAACATATGTTGCACTGCATTTATTATTATTATTTCCCCAATGACGAAACAAAGCGTTTTATATCATCTCCCCCTCCACCGAATCAAGTTTTCTCTGATTGGTTGACCCACATAAACAAAGGTTTCAACAGCAGGTGGGTGGGACTATAACTATATATAACTATATTAAGAATATTAGTGAGCTCATTGCCATACAGAGCTCATAGTTTTAAAAAAATGTTTATAAGAAAGTGTTAATAGCATTCTGATTTTTGTACATCCGTTGACCTCGATATAAAATTTTGGCCACGTTCATTATAAGCATCCTCCAATGTATATACGGCAGTAATGAACTGAAAGAATTTAACATACTAGTGAGTGGGTGAGATGTACTCAAAAGAAAAAATTTAAAAGCGAGAGATATACAAGAATACAGAAATGAGAAACTGAAACAGTGTCCTCGTCCAGAAAATATCAGGCCTCCTTTGTAGAGATGTCATGATTTCTTTTTCTTTTTTTTACATGAAAAGCCCATCTGCTCTTCCCAGAAGACTGTTTCTGTGTGCTTCTACAGCAATAACACTGTATTCCCAAAGCAGCAGTCCTTAGCTCCACTCAGTATCACACACACACACGGCCCACTGCAGCACTGTGGAACACTCAGGCAAACACGCACACGGGGAGTGGACATGCATGCACGCACGGCACACGCACGGTGTTATCATTAGCAGTGGATCATTATCAGTTTATTTCTTATCATTTAGTTGCTTGGCAACAGCTTTAACGGAATAGAAATATGAGCTGTCACATACTTAGAGCAAGGTTGTTTTTGATCAGGTCCTGCCCTCTAATGCTGCTGGATAATACGAGTCTCCTTTATGCTGCAATAGTCTTTCAAAGCCCCCAGAGTCATGCGGCCATTCAGATTACACTAAATGAGAGGCTACGGCTGCACTTCCATTCATTTTAATGTCAGTCACTCAGCTTTGACATGTACTGCTTTTATTCATTTTCATTTTTTTTGTCATTATTTCAATTTCATCCTTTTAGATTTAAATCATAGCTGCCAGACATGGTCAGTACAATCCAGCCGGACACTGGTGTTAAAAAGCCTCAGACACAGAACAACAAAATTGGGGTTCAGCTGACTTTAAGTCATGATATCATTCATATCCATCATATAAGAAAGAGTCGCTGTGCATGTGTGTGTGTGTGTGTGTGCGGTGAACATGATGTTTATTTCAACCACACAAATAGTGGATTTGGTCAGGCGGCTGAATAATCCAATCATACGTGAATTATTTACAATTTCAGGGCGCATTCTTCACTTTTACCCATGAATAATGCATTTTGCACAGCATAGCTTTACCGATACGTTTCATCATTATTATTCTCCGGGGCTTGCGTTCTGTCATGTGTGTATCCATGTTTAAATCCTTCATATGACTCATGTATGCTCTGGAGATTGGCACAGTCTACCTGCAGATGAAGACAATTCTAAAAATAGTCTTCTTTGCGGGTGATAAAAATGAAATTCTCGAGCTGGCTGAAAGCTCATATATATAAATATATCCTATTATTTTGCTCGCACAGTTTAGTCTTCAAATGTCAACCAGAATGCTCATATCAAGATCAACATTTTTTTTTTAATTCCAGCATGCATCCTTGTGAATCACTGATTCTTCTCCTGTCTTGTGGATCAGTTAAAATTGCCAGATTTGAGCAGAAGAAATTCCAATTATCCACAAAGTTGCCGTTATTCAGAAAGCACTTTTATCCAAATACCCTGGAACAAGCCACGTTTCTGCCTCCAGACAGCGATTTTTGTATGCTGCTCTGAAACATCACAGTGTGTTATTTTCCATTGTTTGCGGATTGGTTCCAGAGTTTTTTGATTTTTTTTTTTTTTTTTTAAATCTATCCGTGTTTTATGCCTGAGCATTGTTCTTTTGTGAGCACTTGAGTATTTGACATTCCAGAGGTGTTGTTCTTCTAATGCGCCCCGGTGATTATGTTTTGCCTGGGGATGCTCTCATACCAGTGAGTCATATTCAGCACCGAAGACTGCTGTCGGGGTAACAAAAAGTGGAGTCCCGTCCGTATATTAATCAGAATCCGGCCCCGAGGCTAGATGTTCCTGGACTGCAATTGTAGAATATAATGCACCCTTTCTTTAACCCACCCATTTAGGACACTGCAGAGTAATGAAGCTAATGTCCCCAGTTATATAAAAGGTATACCAACAAAAATTAATATAACGTGACACCGGATGTGGACCGGCAAAGCTCTTCAGCGTCTTTGCTTCAAGTATAGAACGATATGTCCAGAGGGTAAACGTGTAACTTGTTGGTGCTTCACACATGAATAAAGATGCTGAATGTAAGCGAGCATGTCATCACAAGGTCATTACTCACCTTGCACTGATGACCCCCTGTTTGGATACTCCACAGGGAAAATGGTCAAGGCTAAAGATTTGAATCACCCAACGATTTCTACATGTACATTTAGTCAAAGCATCCAGATGGCATCACAGACTTCCCCCAGACTGTTTAAGATACAGACTTGGGGTTGTGAAGTGCTTTGACGCCATGTGACTCACTTCATCTCCTTCACTCTGTGATCAGATTTGCATGTCGGCGTCTCCGTGTTTCTGAGAAACATGAGCTTTCATTCCATCCCCCCCCTTTTTTTCGTCCTCTGTGTGCATGCACACCTCTGCCAATCTACCAGACAGCCCGGCTGCAACCACAGATGGGGAAGACAGGACCTACCCTGCAAGAGCGTCATCAAACTTCGCCTCCACACTTAACTCAATCTGGGCCCATGTAGCTGCAGCATGGCTAGGCTGGCAGCCAGATCCGCCCCCATATCTGCGATTGTCACACCGCAACACCAGCAGCACAGCACAACACGCTTCTTCATTGTGACAGATTTAGACAGCACTCAGCGTTCTCACCACCTGTCAGTTCGACATGTTCCGCCACGTCGCCGGAGCGATAAGGGTCTTTAAACTAATAAATGCTGCTTGTCCTGTAACTGCCTTGCCTTTGGGGTGAAATACACACATGTGTATTAACTCGGTGCCATTCGCACAGATGGGCAGACATTATAAAGTTTCACTCACTCAGGCTGGTTCACCGAAAGGTCTGACAGGCTATAGATTATATACAAATGAGGCAGTTACAAAGAACAGACACATTATGTGGAGATGATTTCCAGCAGCAGCACAAAAATACCACATATTTCTCATGGCCCAAATGCATATGTTTGTGGAAGAAAACTGTCCCAGAAAATAGCAGTAAATCTTTAAAACATTAGGAAGATTAAATATAATTATGTGGATAAAGTTCATTTTAAAATGCTAGCAAATGTGTAAGAGGAGGGCAGGTTTATTTGCATAATCACACGCTCACCAACCAGGCGTGAGAAAGAGACGGCGAGCACGCCTCATGACTGAACTTCATTACAGGTTATTTGTGGTATTAAAAAAAAAGACATCTGTATCCTATGGTGTACTTCTACTGATGAGGAATATTCAGCGAGAAGCTAGGGCAGACCTGAGACCTCAGGCTTGTAATAGCATACCCATAAATTACCACAAGACAAGGGCACTCTCTGAGGAGCCCCAGATGCAGAGTTTTGCTAAAATTACAGCTCGTTTATCAACTCCTTTATTTTCAAACTTTCCTTTTGACCAGGAATCCCTCTATAGGTGCTATAGGCACGACTTCCTTTTCCCTATAGCTCTCCAGGAGCTCTCTACCTGCAAAGTGTATCATTTCTTTACATGTTTAGCATTGTTTTTTGTCAAGACTACAGTAAATGAAGATATTTGCATTTACAAAGCACCTTCCCAAACTTACTAACCATCATTTACTCATTTAAAAACTTTTGAAGTGAATGTATCAATTTTTTGCAGAATAGAGACAGATTTTTCACATGCCCACTATAGCTAGTGAAGCAGCTGTTCACAGGGAATTAATTATTTTTGGCTTACCATTGTGGGCATGTCTATATTGTAGACAAATCATGACTAAAAAGTGTGCATAGACGCTTCCCCCAGCCTATTGTCCTGCCATACCCAGTGGGGAGAGGCTGCAAACAGCACACTGCCACTGACGGGGGTTCCTGCAGAGTCTGTTGTTTATCGGCGACCTGAATCCAATCATTGTTTTTGGATGAGCAGAAGTGTATTTCTTTTCTTCCAACAAGCAGATATCTGGAACATGAAGCTGCATATCTCAAGTGAGGTGAACCGTGCTCTTCAGATGAGACGGCGTACTGGGTCGTCTGGCTGGCTGAGCCAGGATGATGAGTTTGGTTTAATGCTTTAAGGCATGTATATTTGTGGATGTTTACGAATCTCAGTTCTACAGGACGCACAGTATCTCTTTTCACAATGACTTGAAATTGCATTTATGTGGCAGCCATATTACAGCTGAAGATTGGGAGGCCCAATTAGCAGAGCTTTCATCGCATCAGCTTGAGTGAGCCGAAAGGAGCACTGCTGCTGAGAGTAATCATGCCATCACTAGTCATCCTGTCAGCCCGTCCTGAGTGCAACATCTGTAGCATGTCTGCCTCTGACAGGACCACTGCTGAAGTGTGAATTACTGGGAAAGAGAAAGAGAGCTTCCAAATTAGATCAGCCAAGCACATGGGCGTACAGGTAAACAGATCCTTCTTGCGGAACTGATACTCATTAAGTCCCTGTGTTAACATCTCGCAAGGGGTAATTGCACGTGGTACTTAAGTCTAAATGGACAGTTATATGACAATCCATCACAATCACTCTTGGGTTTGTACTCCCTCCCCTCTCTGGCGCTCTCTCTCGAGCCTACAGTAACAGCTAAAAGTGAAGTACATCTTTTGAAAATGGTCTCTTTGACAAATTTAATGCAGAATTTTCATCAGTTTATTTATTGGCATAAAGCATTTTTAAAATAACAAATTAAAAAGAATAAACATTTCTGTTTTCACTAGTCCTTACCTGAATGGAGACATCGCTGTAGGACCCTCCTATGACCCCGGAGATAGCCAGAGGGACATCATCATGGATGGCGTAGGAGCCATCAGGGCACGTGTACTCACTGTCATCCACTTTGGTGAGGGAGGCCCTGACAAACTCTAGGGATTGCTCCAGAGCATAGGTGTCCTTAGAGCATGTGTCCAGTATATGAGCTCCCAGTCTGAGCCCAGGAAGGATGTGTTCATCCTTGTTGATTTCATCTAATGCCAGGAGCATGGCTTCCAGTCTCTGGATCCCTCTCTGTGCATTGATCTTTCCACAGTCCTCTGCACCCTCGCCCTTCTGGTGCACAGGGAACAGGCCACCGATCATCAAATCTCCCTCCAGTGTGATCTCTTTCTTGGTGTCAGTGTTGTAACCCACCACAGGCAAACCCTGGGGAGCCTGGGCAAAGAGAGACACACATAAGCACAGCAGGCTGAGGTGGGACAGCCAGAGGGGTCGGGGCACAGGGCGCACCCCCAACACAGGGGCTTTCCCCAATGACATATCCCTGGGCAAAACAAAGTCACCGTCCCGCCTGCGGTTTCTGGTCAGCGTCCGGTCGGCTTTGGAATACGGCGGCACTGAAGAAAAGAAGGTGCAGCAGCAGCCCCACCAGATCTCAAAGCTCCACTGTTTTTATTCTGACAGAGGCCATTTACAGCATCATTGCCATCCTCCGCGTCCTTCTCTTCTTCAGAGTGTTTGTAGATTACAGCCTGCAGATCAAACAGAGAAATTCAGTCACAGCTTTTGAGCTGAAGTACAATGATCCCTTTGTCTCACAGACTGTGCGTCTGCCAGGGACAGACTCAGCTCTTGGAAATATTTGACATCTACACATTAGTAAATATTTGTATCCTTTGATTCTTATTGATGATAGATGTGACAGGCAAGACAGTGAAAACAAACACTCTTCATTTGTTAACTGTCACCACACGTGTTGCTGCACAGCTGGAGTGAGTTCACTAACTTAGACAATTTTTTCTTTCCAGTTTGTTTTACAGTTTTCATAAAGACCAGTGTTTCTCTTATCCAGAGTTATATGACATGTCTAGCTTTGAAATAGTCAGCTTATAAAGCAGCTTAAGGACAGGGTTCACCATTAGATCAGAGTTCACTGAGAATAACAAAAACATCCCCATAATGGCTTTCCCGTGTTTTCGGGCAGCATACAGTTAATCTCTCATTGTCAAGGGTCTCATTTAGTGAGCGTGTACGCTACACTTTTGGTTCTGCTTTTCTCTTCTCCCTCCATTTCATCCCCTCTGTCTTTGTGACCTCACGTTGCTTTTCTTCCAAGGCAGATGATTGTACAACTCTTTTATAATCACATGTGCACATGCTCCTGTACACCGAAAGTCTAGAGAGATAACAAATCGTGTCCCGAAGGAACATTTTGTCAAATCACATTAAATGCTCACAGAGTCTTACAAAAACAATATTTATGCACAACAAAAGAAAAATAAAACGAGATGGATTTGAGGACTCTGTTTTGAGCAAGCAAATTGATTTTGTTGCCAAGAAATTGAATTAGTGGGATTTTATCTAGAGATACATGAATATACTTCAGTCTTCACTCACTGTTTTGGAACATGATTTATTTTCATACATTTGATGAAACACAAAATTAATGTGGGAAATTCTTAGAAAATGAAAAAAGATTTTAGTAAGACCAATGTCAACAAGACAAACAGTGCACTGGGGGTGCAGATGTTTGGTAAAAGTGCACCGAAGCTGCCATTTGGGTGTTAAATCACAGCCAGTTACACTCGGTTTATTTAAAGCACTTGTTCTCTAATGATGGGTCAGACACCCTTTTGTTTTTAGGGCACACAGTGTGTTATGTTTATGTTTGGAATATAAAAAATAAAAAAGTTCTCTGGATTTGTTTCATTTGTTTAATCATTACAAACATATAACACAGTATATAAAATGTTGTGGTGGTTATGTTATGATGCCGTTGTCACTGGAAAATAACAGTGCTCAGCTCTTATTATGCACATTATTATATATAGTCATAACTAATCATTATTATGTGTATTAAAACCAATGACTAGGAAACATTAATAAGTATAATTCCATTGTTAATACATGTATGCCTTCTAAAAACCTGTTTTTACTTATAAATTTAACATTCGTTAACTGGTATAATTGGACAGAGTTACTGAGGAAGGTGTGGTAAAGGTCACTCCTCACTCACAAAGCACACTGAGTCTTCTGCAGTCAGTCCTGTGTGATATGATGTGATATCCATCTATCCATCCATTCTTTCTGCTTATCCAATTCAGGGTCGCGAGGGGGCTGGAGCCTGTCCCACCTGCCGTAGGGCAAGAGGCGGAGTATACCCTGGACAGTTTGCCGGTCTGTCACACGGCTAAATGATGTGATATTATGGACATTAAATATAAGATTGAGAATAAGTTCAGAAACTTAATCTTATATAATAATATGATTGTTTAGTGTTCTCCTGATGGTGGTTTCACAAACGTGAGCATTAGTCAATGTGAGAGTGGCATAGTTGCTCCAAAGTTACCCTGGTTCCTTTGTTACTTTTGAGATTATCAAAGTATACACTCACCAGACATTTTATTAGGTACATCTTTCTAGTACTAGATTGGACCATGTTTTGCCCTCAGAACTGGCTAAATTCTTCATACAGATTCTGACATCGTCAGCAACAACACTCTGGTGTTTTAATGATGCTCACTTGGTAATATGGGGCCTGACGTGTACCAAGAAAATACCCCCCACACTATTACAACACTAGCAGCCTGAACTGTTGATGCGAGGCATGATGGAGCTATGCTTGCATGTTGTTTACACAAATATATCTGATTGTCGCACCAGAAATCAAGATTTATTAAACCAGGCAATGCTTTTGTAATGTTCTATTACCCAGTTTTGGTGAGCTTCAGTTTCCTGTTTATAGCTGAGAAGAGCGACACCCGGTGTGGTCTTCTGCTGCTGTAGCCTATCTACTTCCCTTCTTCTGCATACCTTGGTTGTAAGCAGAGATGATTGTGTGGGCAAATCCTAGCAGATCACTTGGTATTAAAATATTCAGAGCAGCACATTTGGCACCAATAACCACACCACATTAAAATCACCTTCCTTCCCCATTCTGATGCTCGGTTTGAACTTCAGCAGGGCATCTTGACGATGTCTACATGCCTAAGTACACTGAGTTGCTGACATGTGATTAGCTGATTAGATATTTGCATTAAATTGGAGTTGAACAGGTGTACCCAATAAAGCGTCTGGTGAGCATAGTGTCACTGACTAAGCGAATTCTTTTCTTTTTCTTGACATTTGAGCGATTAGTTATCTCTAAATGTTATCCTCAGCTCTGTAGAACTTTGTCTGTTTCTGTTTGAAAGCTATAAAATCATTAATGACACACTATTGATGGATCCAATAAAGGTCCACAGCAATAACAATTATGCATAATGACATCTGTTCTAGCGCTGATGGAAAACCTTACCAGCGCAACTAATGTCCAGTGATTGTGCATGTATCAGTGTTCGATGTGTGGTGAACTGCGGGAGTGTAAATGGGGCTTATAAATGTGTGCCCAGCTCCACGGTGACAGCAAAACAGAGCCAGGCGTACTTGTGGCTTTATAAATCTGCTGAAAAGATTGTGCATGCATATTTCTGCTCTCTGTGCATACACAGCCTTTTAGTTGTTAATCTACACAGAGTTTTATGCGTCTGTTCCCTGGTGTCAGTTCCCACAAATCCCAGAGGCTTAATTAAGCAGCGTGTTGAGTGTGGGACAAGTTTATCGGAGTAAATTATTGAGCTAGAATGATCTGTCTCAAATCCATTGTCTCACCAAGTCAAGTAGGCTGACAAGCAGTAATTATCTGTATTGATGAGAGATTATGAAAACAGAGCAGGGGGATATTAATGTGCATATGTCTTCAAATCCATTTAAAAATACTGACTTACCTATTAAAACAACATAAAGCTCTCAATGGGATCAGGCTGCAGACCACGTTCTTTGGGGTTTTTCTCTGTTTCTCTGTCTACCCTCTCTCTTTTTTTCTGTCTTTTTCTCTGTTGTTTCCATGGAAACTTGCCAGTAGATGGAGAGGGTGAAGGGAAAGTGGAAGACAGACCAGGACAAGTGGGCCAGTCTGATCATGCATGGTGCCTGGTCTTATGGGAGAACTGGGAAGCCTGCACTGTTCACTGACCAAACTTATCAAATTCCTGCCAGAGCTTTTCATGTTTTGCCTTCTAAACAGCAGCCCGCCCTCAACTGCGACTGAAATAAAACAGCAGAAAAACGCAGCTAACACCGCTATCTTTTAATATTCTATCTTTGACAGATTCTTAGTTGTTTAAAAATTGTTTGATGAAGAATTATCGCCTAGGAGATGCTTCTGGTGCATGCGCGACATACTTTACTGGGAAACAAGATGTGACATGTAGCGTTACACTTCAGGAACCATCGGTGAAACTTAAAAGGTCCTTTTTCTTCCGCACAAAATAATTGTGTAGGTGTCAGACTTTCCATTTGCTCCCTCAGCAGCTTGTCAACAAGTGAAACTCCAGTGCAATCGCCTGCGCTACTTGCCGCACGTACAAAGGCAACCACAACAAGCGAAGGAATATGACTTTGTACAATAAGAACATTCTAATGTTTGAAGAGTGTATTCCGGATTAAGCGTAGCTCTCTGCCACATTAAAACACCGGCGCACAAGTTTTCTCCAAATGTCTGAGATGTAAGCTGACTAAATGTATTTACTGGAGATTCTGCAGGGGGAAAAATTGTCTGCCATGGCTCTGGCAAAGCACTTAAGCGCACAGTCTCAAGGGAGAAGGGTGACAAAAGGATTTCTGACAGACACATTGTCAGTCTCTTTTCCGATCCTGCATTCCCACTGGGAGCCTGCGTGTCGCCAGTGGACTCCATTTCTCTGTTCAGTACACTCCGGTATGCAACCTATCATGGTAGCAGACAGATAGACTCATGTTGGAAAACCAATCTTTTAAAAATTCCAATATGTCCATGTGGAATACAGGTTGGAATTCCCGATCCCATCAAAATGCTGCTATTTTAGGGCAAAATAAATTAGTCAAATTCTATGTATGTAGACACAAATCTATCTGAAATTGACAATCAAAGGAAAGGTTTGACATTATACAGCAAATATGAAGTTAATTATCTGTTCATATACTTTTAGTTTCCTCAAATTAATAAGATTTTTCACAGTTAAGCTTTGCAGTTTGTTGTATTGTAGATCAGTGTGGTGCCATTCCAAACTGCTGTGTGTGTACTTAAATGACAGACGCTAAGAGCGATATTTACACTTTAGATGTAATACCCCACCCAGGATTCTGTCTACATGTTAACTTCAAAGACAAACTGTTCCTCTCATTTTTTCCTCTCCCCTCCTATCCAGCCATCTACGTTTCTGTCTCCACCAGATGGCCTTTTTAATTCTGAAGTGTAAAGCCTGCCAGCCTCTTACACACTTCAAACCAGACTGTGCGAAGGAATTGGTTAGGGGGGTGGGGGTGGGGGGGTAGTCAATGGGCGCTGCAGAAAATACAACAAAAGATAGCAGATGTGAGAGGCAGGGAAAAAAAGCGGAGGGAAATAAAGAGGGGGGGCTAGGTTTGAGGAAGATGGTATCCAGAGTGATTTTTTTTTTATGACACTCATTTGGCCCAGGAGTGCAGCATTAATATGGTAATATCCCCCGCAGGCAACAGAAAGTGTTGAAGACTGGAGGTCATTTTCTGTACATGCTGCCATGAGTCTGGATGAGCAGGTTGGAGATCCCCAGTGGAATGACTTGGAGTCTTGCTAAGAGGAAGCAGAGGAAATGGAAGTCAGGCTTCCCTAAAATCACATTTCCTGCTGACAAAGAGAGTGGTCCTGGGCTGGGGGTGGGGCGGGCCGAGCTGGAGGTGGTCTGTAAATGGGAAAGAGGGCTCAAGAGTGCAACACATATACATGCACATATTGCCATGCATAGATGGAAGATCAAGCTGGAAGAACCTGAAATTCTATATCAGCTTCTTAATATTTTATTGCTTATTGTCAAGAAAACTCTTATGGCCCAAACCCAATCTGACATTACTTAACTCTTTAGCTTCCAGGATGCCTTAAATAATTGTGAACCTGCGTGATCCTGTATCATCAATACTGTAGTCTGTGGGGTGTTAATCTTGAGGACATCATTTTGCTGCCAGATGTATGGGTGTATATTATTCTGTCATTTTTAAATTTCCCTCTGAAACTGCACCACTGACACCACACAGTGCCCAGGTTGCCTCTAGGTTTCATTGACGCGTCCTGTAGTGTAACACTAAATGTCGTATCTTATTTCCCAGTAAAATGTGTTGCTTTTGCAACCAGAAGCTTTTCTAAGGCAATCATTCTTCATCAAACAATTTTCGATGAATTATTTTCAGTATAAAAGCTGGAAAAATGCAGGCGCATCCACTCCAAAAACAGGGCTGGTACTGGTGGGCTGAAATAAATCAGGCAACAGAAATAAAAGGGAAAAAAAGCTAACAGCTTGGATACTGTGGGCCTCCACTTTTACCTCCAGATTGATTCCTTCAGTTTTTCTCAGTCTGCAAATGGAAAACCTCATGGGTAATTCCTCATCTCTGTGTATGCTTCCTGTTTTGTTTTCAGCAGCTTGCCTTGTCTTTCACACTTGACTTTACCGCCTCCTCTTCATCCTCTCTCTACCTGCGAAGGGGGGAATCCCTCGCTTGTGTGTCCTGCTTCCATCATCCACTCCCTTGTCTCTCAGAGATCATTACTGCCAGGCTTATGACTGGTCCGAGCACGGTGATAGATGCGCGGCGCTTGGTGTTGTTTCAGAGATTTGCGTTTTTCACAAACACAAAAGATTGATGTCTGTTTTCCAGCAACTGGACTAGAGACACGTGCTACTGAGGGAATTTTAAGTTTTTATCAATATTTTATATGAAATATGACAAAATGAGAAGTCACATTTAGTCATTTTGGGATCTTATGTAACTACAAATCCAGATCCCACAGCAGGATTGCTTTTAAAAACCTGCTCCAATTTTTCTCAATTAGCTTTTTCTTCAGCTATATGAAAGTTTTATTGTATTCAGACTAGGTTGGAATATTTTTAGTGCAAGATTAAGCAGTGGTTTATTTCAGAGGGTTATTATGTTTCCTTCTTGGTTCCTTGTTTTACTAATAAATCCTGAACGTGAACCTCAACATTTTATTTGGCTTGATTTAGCGACTCTTTCAAACTTAAACTGAAATGGTAATCCAAGGTTTTTATTAAAAAAAATTAATTATAAAATGATTAGGACTAAATAATTACTTGTGATTACTCAATTATTCAGCATTCAAGGTTTCCTATTCCTCAGTGTGGTATCATGCAATACAATTGTCAGTAGCCTGGTAACAAAACAGAAAATTAACAACTTTCATCACATATTGATTCAAATACAGCTTCGTGATTGGTGCTTTGTACATGTCATCTTATTTTAGTCAACTAAGCACCATCCAATTCAAGCTGGCAAGAAGAACACAAAGGCAACAGTCACAAATCAACCCCTAAATGGTTTTGGTACAGTGATTTCGGGGTTTGTTATAAATCATTGTTTATCAAGTCCCATTTTTAAAAGCCTTGACTTGAGCATTTTGGTCATCACTATCTTGGTGTTTGAAAAGGAAGGAGTGTATTTGAAATGAAGGATACTGCACAAAATCTTGCATTAGCAACTTGTCAGTCAGTTGTTCTTAATTTTATTCTGCTTTATTAACTCTCCACACTTTACATAATGAACACAAAGTTTAGTATTAAAAAGGCATCAAACTAGCGATTGAAACCATGAACTTATTGTGAGACTTTTTCCAGAGGTCATAAATCAAGTGACAAACTACCGAACAGCTGTTTTCTCATACGCTTTTATACAAGCAGTCATTTTGGACATTACATGCACGTTTAAGGTACTTCTGCCTTGACTTTAGACTCAGAAGCTTAATCCATATTTTATGTACACTCTGTGACAGGAATAATGAAATCCTTTATGTGAAACAACCAACACAGGCCCAAGGACTCAGGCGCACTAGAGTAAAAGTAGGATGGCAACTTTTTTGCAACTCATAAAAACTTTTAGTTTCCAGGTGATTGCACTGAATTCTTTTGCATTTGCAAGTAGTTTAACTGACCAGCTTGTCACTAAAAGATCAACCGTTCAACAACCTCGACTTCTGGGAATCTACTGTCATGAAAAGGTGATTGTACAGGTCATCTGGTGGGAGACTGTCGCCAGACAATCGCAGTGCAACTTGGACCGACTGTCATTGTCAGACTGTTCGCCAAAGTCTACAAGTAGCTGTCATCTAATTTATGAACACAGATTACCAACATTTTACAATCAGTCTGAGTCGTGTCTAATGTTCAGACCTGGCATTGAAAACTGCAGTTCTATATAAAAGGTTTCCAATTATCTGTGTCGTTTTAGAGTTAAAACTTTAGCCCATTCAGTCACTAGCTGACAGCAGACTGATAGGAAACCAACTCTGTCTTTTTGCTGTTTTGTTGCCATCTTGACTCGGCAAAGTTGCTTTGAAAACAGCAATCGCTTCAAAGGCAACAAGACTGAATGTTTAGTATATGTTGCTGAGATAACTTTGTTTTCCCTCCCTTTCTGTGCCATTGTAGCATAGCTTTAGCGAAAGCTGAAATCCTAATTTTTTAATTGATTCATTTGCAATGTTTTACATTTTCTTCAGCACTTTGTGGCATATAAATGATGAATTTTATGAATCAGTGTCAGGAGAAAACAGTCAGTAAACAACACGGTATGTAGAGCAGCTCTATTGTAATAATACAATGTGAATTTCCAGGTCAGTAAAAATGTCTAAAATGTGACACCGCGTGGGAAGATTTAGAACAATTAGTCACACGGAGCTGCTGCTTTATATTAAGTTACTAAAAGCAAATGAAGGTTGGCTGTTTTAATTAACATTAACACTGGGTCTGCAAACACTAATCAGCCATAATGTTAGGACATGCTTTCATCAGCGGAAACCAGGTGTCACCACTTGATGCTTTAAGACACTTTCTTTTTGTAGTAAATGTGCAGTATGAGAAGCAGAGCAAGGTCATTGGGCTGACCCCTTTCCACTCTGACGTTTTTCCCACAGACACATACAGAGGTCTCTCATAGACCATAGCAGAAACCAGACTCCTATTGGTTAATCCTCAAATACAAAGTATAATCCTGTTCAAGCAGAAGTCTGAATTTATTTTAGCATGAGTTGGAAGTAAAAGGACTGAACAGCCGTTCATTATGACTCACAATGGAAATTATTGGTGCAGCTGACCTAGGACTCACCTAGGAACCTCTCACATATGCCCAGCGTCACTCCAGCAGTCACTTTTAATCTGAGTCACGCGCATCATTAATTACCTGGAAGCTCCTGTATGCTTTCACTGGAATCCATGTTTAAATATTTCTACTTCATCAGAAATCAGCCGAAGGAACAATGCTTTGTTTTTTTGTTTTTTACTTAATGCTCTTTGTCCTTGTGATAAGTGAGGGTTCAGGGTTTCGTGTATTTTGCATTATCATATACTGACTTGAGCTTCATTTTAATTTATATCAAACAGAAATTAAACTGTAGGTTTCCCCATTTATTGTAAAAATTAGAGCCAAGACCGCTTTTCCGTCATTTCCCATCTTTCACGCTCACTCTGTCTTCACTGTGTGCAACGCAACTGCACCTTATTAAAACTGGTGCAGATGTACCATCTGATTACCAAATATAAATCAGCAGATGAACTCCTATGTTAACACTAGTGCAGTGAGAAACTAAATATTTAACTAAACAGATGTATTGTAGAGACATCACATGATCAGTCTGTGGATCCCACCTGCATGTATGTGTGTATTTGTGTGATCAGACGGAAGGGTGAGCTATTAAGCTGTCCTTTCGATAGCACAGGCACGTCGTCATGCTTGAATTTAATCACTTGTGGCTGGTAGCAAATGCAACTCGTGTGTATTGTAAAAGGTTTGAATGATGATGAAGTAACAAGACAGATGTCTCTTAACATGAAACTGAAATCTAGAAAGCAGGAGGGGTAAAGTTTAGTCACGCTCCATTATTAATAACTTGGTAGTCAACCACACATTGGTGCTAATGTTTACATAAGAGTAAGCTGGTACGCAGTTCGTGCACAGAGTTTTGGGTTCTCTGTGCATTTGAGTCTTTTTTGTATTGTCTTTGTTCATGCTGCTACCTGCACTGCTCTGAGAAATGAAAGAAATTAGGCATCCCTATCCCTGTGCCGCACTGGCAGTGAGTCCCCGTTGTCATCAAGTGAAGAGTAACAGGTGAACCTGGCCGCACACAGGACTGAGCTGTGTGTAGGGATCACTAGGTTAGACAGCCTTGCCTCTTTCTGCCACTTTTTGTTTCTGTATTCAGATGATGGCAGCAGAGCGTGTTCCTCTCCAGTCAGCCATGACCTGAATAATTTACAGTAATCAACATCTTCAGCCGTGAGAGCATGGGCTCACATATTATTCCAGTTTTTTAGTCTTAGAGGAGCATGCCTGCTGTAATTCTGTTATGTAAGAAATTCAGATACATGCATCTGATATATTTACAGCTGATTAAGCAGCCTAATAAGTACACCTTTTGGTTTAATCTAAATCTGGGGTTTGACTAAACTGACACAATGAGGCTTTTTTTTTTCTTTCTTTCTTGTGTTTTATCTGCTGAACGTGTAGCCACACAGATGCCCCCTGGGAATAATCCACAGTGCATTTTGCCTCCTTTAATAGCTTTGTCCAGTATTAAGGATGCAGCCTCAAACTGTTTGCACGGCTTTCGCATTTCTTCATATTCCCCACGAGTTTTGCAAATGCTTTTTAGATGCTTGTGGAACAAATAATTACACAGACACCCCGTTTCTAGACACACACGGGGCATCACTGGTCTCGGCTGCTGAAGAATTAATATGAAAATGCCCAATTTAGTTCCAAAGGGAAACATTTGAGATGGCAATCCATTTTCCTGTGGAAGATAGCCAAAGTCAAGTAAAAGCCTTTGCCTGGAAAGAAAAGAAACAGCTCCTTTGTGCAGATCATATTCTTCTTACATGTAACTAATGTCAATCAAGTTTTTGTCTCACTTTTAAGTCACACGGGAGATCAACCCAGTGAGGGAGATGGTGGATGTTGTCGTGTAGTAGTTACTGCATCGCCTGTTTAGTAGTTTTTTCAGCAGCCTCGCTCATTTGTCATTCTTTTACTGCTTATGGTTATGCCCGGAGCCAGAGATGCAAACAAAAATCAGGTCAAAATGATGATAAGCATCGAGATAATATCTCTAGAAATGAATGCCTATCAACATGTGTAGCCTGCTGCATTAAAGGGTGTAAAACCACAGATGTCTTGTCAGGATCATAAGAATAATTTTGTCAACCATACAAAGTCAAAACGCGACTTAAGCGCCTTCCTTACAAAACAACTCGTCTAACTTCAGAAAAATGCACTTTGGAGGCATTCAACGCACAAAAAATCCCAGAAAATAAGAAAGGGGGGGAAAAGAAACACGTTTTCTTACCTGCCAACGGTTCCTCAGTTTCCAGCGCTACCGTGCAGTGGATCCTCGGTGCAGACTAAACGCATATCCTTCGCGCCACTGTTGGAGCTTTTCTTTTTAAAGCCTAAAGCAAGTGTGTCTGTGAACTACAGAGGAGCTGGGGAGCAGGGTGGATGAAGGAGGTGAGCGTAGCTGGCTGAAGTTTGAGCCGCGTGCCAGGCAGCTGTCCGTGGTGCTGAAAATAATAATAATAACGCCACACACACACGCACACATACACACACAAACCGCACAAAGAGTCGCCGGATTCCTGGAGGAGCGATTCCTGCAAACAGCGGTTCAAAAGTCACAGCTCCTAAACGCGCTTGAAATAAATGCAAGTGAAGCCCACATCACTGCTCTGAGCGAGAGAGGGGTTCTCTCTCTGTTTGAGCGTCAAGTGTGAGAGAGATTAATAAGACGGCGTGCATTAAAGGTGTTGTTTATCCTGGTGGGATGCCAGTTTATCGACTTGGCGCCCAAGAGAACCGACACAAAGTTTAAATTCTACCTGTTACTCAACTGGCAAAATCCCCCCTTCCTGGCAACAAGACATATATGTATATGTATATGTTGGGGGGTTTTTTACATCAGCTGATGAACGCGCTCGCCGCGGATATGACCACAGCAACCTGGGAGAACTCTCAGAAGGTTTTCGCACTTGAACAAAGAAGCAGTTGCTCCACGCAGGAGCAGTCCTGGATATAGCAGTCTGCCTCGTCGCAACTCTGTGCCAAATTATGTCATTTAGAGCCTAATAGAACCGACTGCGTGGCTTCCTGCAGACGCGAACTGACGGACTGTGGATGTCAGTGGAGAGAAGCTTTAAAGAATCGCCCGCTGTTTAGTTCAAATGAGCGGCGGCGGGGGGGGCATGTTAAACAGCCATTCTTTGGAGACTGATTATCTCCAGATGTGGTAATTTTTATTTGGGATCGGCAAACAAGTTGTGACACGGCGCGAGATGAGTGTGAGGTCAGTCCCAGATGGCACGCCGATGCGTTTCAAGGGACGTGCGCTTGGAGAGGGGATGTGCTGGGACCCCCTCCTCCTTCCTGTCAAAAGCAGCTTCGCACACGCAGTCGTGGGCTTCTAAATTTGTATGTTGAGACTTCACATCGTCTCTCTCTTTCTCTCTCTCAGTGTAATGAGATTAATAATTAACTTCATGGACAGGCAATAATCTCCGCGCCCTCGAACGCTGTGTGACACCCATGTGAGTTTCACAATTAATTAAATCAGTTGTTGACCCAGTGTGTCATCGCACTCTTTTCATCGCCGATTTTTATTTTTGCCTTTGGACCACGGCTGGGGTGCCAGAGTTGATCCTGAAAGTGCAACACACATGTGGTGAGGGCATCTGTCCCCGCAGACTGGTCACGCACAAGACACCGATCTCAATTTTTTTCTCATCAGAAAAAAGACAATATTACTAAAGGCTGGCGTGGTTTGTGCGTTTTCTGGTCAATAGATAAGGTTATATTTCTGTATGAGACTTGCAAGGCAATCGAGGACAAAGTGAAGGAAAAAAACACGGTTATAATGAACTCTCCAACAAAAGTGGCCCTTGGTTAGATTGTGTGCTTGATTTGTGGGAATCATTGTATCAAACCAAAAGATCAGCGCTCTGTTGATGGTGGTTGTTCAGTAACACTCAGGTGTCACATCTTCATCTTCTGCCATCATCTACTGTTCATTTATTGGGATTTCCTGAGAGTTTAAGGAGCCAGACCAATATTACATTTTGGGGATAACATTTGTAATAGAATAACTGTAATAGATTAGCTGTTGCGCATTTTTATAGTCACTTTTTTTTATTATTTAAAGATCTGTTAAAAATGAACACAGTACATATCTGCAGCAACAGGGTTTATAAATAACACTGATGTCATAATAAAGTTAACACTTATATGATTTTTGCAGAGTATCAGTATAGATGTTATGGGTCCAATAAACATGGAAGGCAGCTTAAATAAAAGATTTAATTTCTGCCTAACACCATTGTGCAGCTTCAGATCTCTAAAAAGCCAAAGCGCATCTGAACATTAGATGTGCCAAATGTGAAGCAGAGTTTTTAGAAGAACTGGCTATTTTGGTACATCGGGGTACCCATGTGTACCCATTTGAAATTTCTCGAGTCTCTTTCGAAACTGCAAATATGCTATTGAAGTATTGCTGCTAGCACATACTCTGCTGTGGTACTGTGGTAATCATGATGTGACTGACGTGCAGACTGAGTTGTAATTCAGTGGGTTTAACAAAAGTATTATTTAGGATTTGCAGCCATCTTTATAAATAATCCTCTATTTTCAGAGGCTCAGAAGTCATTTAAAGATTGAATGACAAGCAGTTTCATTGCCAGGTTAGTGTACCAGAGGGGTTAACAGTTTAAGATCAACACATGGAAGCAACTCTAGATCTTTTATCTGCTTAATTTGTTGTGAAACACTGTGGGAAAAGACCTCGCCTGGCCAGGCAATTACTTTTGAACATGCAAATATAGAGATTATGTACAGAAATGGCTGTAATTCCTAAATAACACTTTGTAAAACTCTTTTAAGTGAAGCTGAAGGACTGTATTGCAGTCACATCTGGATTGTTTTATTTCCAATCCACTGGTGGTGGTGGTGGTGGTGTATGGGGGCTCCTTCTTCTTTGGCCGCTCCCTTTAGGGGTCGACACGGCAGATCATCTGCATCCTCCTCTGTGACACCAACCCCATGCACGTCCTCCTTCACTTCTCTTCCTCCTGCTGGCAAACCATCTCATCTTGCTTCTACTGGCTTTTATTCTTCTCTCCAGAGCATACCTCCACCTTTCCATAGTCTCTTCCACCTGCTCCCATCTGCTCCCAAAATACGTATCACTGTCCAAATACTCCAACTGCAAGTCAAATGCAAAGAGTGTAGCTGTGAAATCCTTCTTCAGTGGACTTTGGTGTCTACACATCTAATTTGGCTTGCATTCCTAACTAGCCCTAAATACATTTTTCTTTATTTAATTAAGTCAATATCCTCAACACTAACAGCATGACCAGATGCATGAAAGGCTTTTCTCTCTCTCTCTGGTTAATGGCGTATTACTCAGTAAAATTACCATGGTTACAATGGCGCTGGATTGGAAACAAAACATTAACACTTATAGGTCATGATGCTCATTAAGAACCGCAGGCTAAAGAACAAGTATGTCCATCAAACTTCAGTAGTCAGCTGGAGCCTATTCTTCCTGTTGTTTTGTGCACACAGCTGATTAAATAAATTGTAGAACAAATGCCAAACCACTCAGTCAAATGTTGACCCGATCGATGCAGCGCCGGCATTTGGATAAACAACATTTTATGAGACTAATCTTAAGAGTGTTTATGCTTTCCAAATGTATCTACATTTGTATTATTTTATGCATTCTGATTAAACGGTTTCCCAGTTCCCCAGTCCTAAGGGTGCTGGGGAAATTGCTCACTTAAAAAAAAAACCCTCTTAAAGCAGTGCATTGTTTAACTCACCCGGCACTGAAAAACTGATGTTATGGGCTATTTTGTACCATTTCTCTTTTACGCTTATGAATTCACATGTAAGCCCCACAAAGCAATCGTTACATCGTAAAGTCATGAAACTTCAGAGAAAGCTTTGAAAAAGTATCATTAGGAGACGGTGTCTTCACGTGTGTCCCACTGCCACACACACCTTGTTACCTTCCTGCATCCCTGTTGGGAAACGCACAAATAAATATGGATAAAAGCAGCAGAGCGGAGACCATTTCTGTTATTCTTGTCAAACTAACATTTCTTTGAAAATTTTATTACACACAGGAAGACATGGCAACGCATCGTACATCATATCCAACGTCAACATACAAACATGTTACAGCTAGTTTCAGATAATAGGTGAATTTTGTCTACAACATAAATGTAAATGAAATGTGGCTGAACAAACTGCCCACAGAAAATGAACAATACATTAAAATAATTCAATTAACCTTTTTTTGCAGAGTGACAATAAAATATTCTGTACACCTTTCAGGGGAAAGCTTACAAATATGTATGAACTTTAATCTAAATCTTAGTCCTGGTGACCCGGAGGCATTGATGATGTTACTTTAATAATCTTTTTCTCCACCTCAGATTTTAGAATTTCCCCTTATATAAAATAACACAATGAAACAGCGCCATGAACATTTCTACAGCAGCGACAACGCCTGCACTTTTTCACCCAGTCGTTACATCACAACACCAAAGTCGGGTAATGCGCACAAACACGTGACACAAATTTCCTCAGGACTTGACCTTGAGAGTGGGGTTGCAATATCAACTGTCACATATGGGCAAAACAATATATACTTTCTGATGATCCACGATAGTTGGCAACTCCCCTTTGCTTTTAATCCTTAATCTTAAATTGAAAGGTTACTTCTAATCAGAAAGGGAATAAAAGTGATCCAAACAGGATTACAATTAAGATGAAATATCTAATTAAATCTCCCATTTGTTGTGTGTATGTCTGTATAGACAGAGATACAGGATCGGGATTTTTTTCTTTTTCTTTTTTTTTTGAACTGAGATTAGAGTATAACAGAAAGTACAGGCTTCAAAAAGAGATTTAGAAGGCGCGGAAATACGGCATGTTGGTCATTACATTAACGGCTTTAGATCCACCAACAAGATTACATGACAGATAACCAGCAACAGCACAGCTGAGAATCTCTCCAGCATGCCAGTGTTACATGGCTACATCCCTTATCTCCTCAGCATCCTCCCTACTCCTCTCCTTCCCCTAAGTGCTCCTTCTTCTCGGCCGCAAGTTCAGCTCCTTCTCTAGCTCCGCCTTCACCTTCAGGATAGTCCTCCTCTTCCCCGTATTCCTTCTTCACCCTCTCCTCACCTCCCCCCAGCTCCTCCTGATCCATGTCAAGCTCTTCAAAGGAGGAGCCACTACCCACTGAGTCATTAGAACCTCTGTCGCTGTGGTCCCTGTATTTAAGGTCTTCACTGGCATCCAAAACGTCTCTCAGGGGCAGTGAGGAAGCCATGGAGGCGGCTGTGGAAACAGCCAGGGACGTCTCTCTGCTGTCCCAGGGCACGCCACCGCTTACTGAGCTCACATCACTGTGGGAATCTGCACCTGCATCCATGCAAACCCACCCCCCAAAAAACAGAAGAAATTGATCAAATTGACTGTGAGAAAGAGGGTCATGCACAACTAATTAACAAAATAAAATCATTGGAGGAAAGGCAGGAAAGCTCACGTAGACTAAAACTGAAAGATTGATTTTACAGGTGAACAGTGGAAGTCTGTACTAAATATTTTGCTAATTCAGCAAAGTGGTGTTCTGATACTTTGTAGCGATGTGAAAACTTTGAGATGAAGTCAGTGGCTGAACAAAGTCATTAGGATTCATCCTCTGGGAAATTGCTGGAGATATTCAAATAATGGTGGCAAGGCAAGAAAGAAACAGTGGAAACAGCTACGGAAAATAGTAGTTACTGCATCTGGAGACAACTTCACAATTGGTTGTCATATCTCGCGACTTTATGATCCATGGTAACACTGCGAATATGGTTAAAAAGCATCATCTTCTCAATGTTGGTTGGGTAAGTAACATTAACAATACGCTTAGTATTAAAGCTCATCAAAAATGATGCAAGGATGTGAAGATATGGGTATATGCACTTACATACTCCTCCATCCTTTGATCACAGATTAGAAATGTAACGCTGGCTTCGTGAAACCTAAAAGTGCTCACCACTTAAAATTCAGCACATGTAGCTCAGTCAACTTTAACTAATCAGATGAGCTCAGAGGGACCAAAACATTATTGAGAGACATTATTTATACAAAAGTCACAGACCAGTCATTTACATGTTGGCATTACTTGCATGAAATTGTGTAATGGACTATAATTTGCAGAGAGGGATATTCTTGCTGTGCATATTGCATATCTGTAATCACAAAGAATGTCCATTAACCTGATTGATGGAGATTTCCTCACCCACATGATCAGCTTACTAATGCTCTCTGTCTAAACCTGATTCTAATTGCCCTTTGATCTATGATTCACTGTGACCCAATAACCACTTATTGTCCCTGATGAATGTTATTCACGGGAGTTTTTGTGTGAGCGATTTGGAAGGTTATTGCTGTACTGTGTAGGTGGACCAAAAAAATCTGCATTATTTAGGAGAAATTTCAAAACTAAAACTTACAGGAAGGTTTAAATACAACATGTTCAACAAGACAAGGTTCACGGAAAGAAAAATACTCTGCATGGGTCAAAGATGTAAGCAGAGACAAATGAAAGATATAAAACTTTTTCTGCTTAGCCTCCCTAAAATTACAAATGAAAACTGGCATTAGGGCAAGAAATGTGAGAAGCACATCACACCTCCCACCTACAGAAGAAATATTACTCAGTGATCTTTCCGCAGTTGGTCTTCTCAAAGATACTTCAAAGAAGTGGAGGAAAAGCCCATGTGACGATAACTCTTAAAAAGGCTCCCTGTATAAAGCTGTGATCACATGCTGAATTAATGTGTTGAAGTTTGATTTTATACATATATGCATTACAAAAGTCTTGAGCCACTCCTCATTTCTTTATATTTTCCTTCTAAGGAGCCAGACTTCCTTGTAATGTTTTTAAAGTGGTGTTGAGAAAAGGTTCTCCAGGCTTTCTGAAGGTCTTTGAAAGTTTTTCTTTGGACACTGGATGCTTGTTCGCTTGTTTTCAGTTCAGTCCTTGTACCTGACCAGCATCAAAGAGAATGCTTTTTTGTTTGTTAACCCACTTAACACTGATCTATGAATCATTCAACCACAAAAGTAACAAACTAAAGGGATGAACCACTGTTGTGTCTACACATAACAGACATCATGGCAAAGAAAATTAAAAAAAATAAATTTTTAGGCAACTGAAAGCTTGTCACAAAAACAGTTCATTTGATTTCATTTCTTTGGTTGAATCGACAAAAATTTCCAAAGATAAATCCGTTTGATAGGTATAAAATTAGACTTTTGCACCAACAAGGTAATTCACAAATAGTTTTTAACTAAAAAACTTGGCATATTTCAGCATGGTGTGCAGTGTGTCTTTTAAAACGTTGAGAAAACTAGACAGTTGGAGGGCAAAAGAAGAAAGAGCAGGCTTAAAACCTACAGCAGATGAATAACACCTGAAAGTAATGTCCTTACGAAACAGGAAAAAATCCTGCAAAGACCTGACAGAAGAGATTCAGCTGATCCATCTGCTACTCGCTGAAGCTCCTCTCAAATTCTGATGAGGATTCTTAAGGAAGGGACACGGGGAGAAAAGGCTGAGGTATGACAAATTACACAAGAATTCGACTGAAAATCAGTGGCACGAGGTTTTATGGAGTGATGTATCCAAATCTAATTGTTTTGGTTCAGATAGGTAGAGAGGTAAAACAGTGAGTTTCTACAGCCATCTATAGAACATAGTGGAGACTCTGTCATGGTTTAAGCTGCATTTCAGTCAGTGATGTTGAGGATCTCGTTAAAACCGGTGGACTTACGAACATATTGTGATACTATCTTGAAAGGTTTCATTTTTCAGCATGACAATGATCCCAAACACACTATCAGTACAGTAAAATCAGACCTGGGTAGAAAAGCAAAGAGTGGAACACTATCAGTCATGGATTGGCCTCCCCAGAGCTCAGACCGCAACATTATTGAAGCAGTGTGGGATTATCTTGACAGAGAATGGAATAAAATGCAGGCAACATCCAAAGAAAAGCTTTCAAGGAGCCTGGTGAGCTATTCCTGAAGACTACTTAAAGAAATGATAAGAAAGCTTGCCTAAAAGTGTTCAGACTGTCTTGAAGAATATAGGTGGTCACACCAAGTTTGACTCTCAAGCTTGTCTATTTTTGCATTATACACTGTCTTTCTATGTATGCTTCCCCATGTTTTAATTTGCTGCATTTATTTCCCATTTTCTCAGTAAAATATAAAGAACTGAGAGTTAGCTTTTAGCACACCGTAGTTTACTGCAGACTTTTGAACAATACCGTATATATAATATATTTTCCTGTTGCAAAATATGTTAATGTTTTATAGTCTAAGGAGCTTAGAAAGAAAAGCGTCAGGACTTCTTTAAGTTGCTTGAAGACCTCTCATCCGAGAAGCTTCTTCAGTTCTGAACTGAAGAAGCTTCTCGGATGAGAGGTGAAACGTCTTCAAGCAACTCAAAGAAGTCAAGACACTTTTCTTTCTAAGCTCCTTAGACTACGATGACCTGGATGACTGAGAACCCTCACAGACTTAATGTTTTATAATATTTTACAGTGCTTTTACCATGCCTCATTTGTTTCTGCAAAGTAGGAGGACAGCCTTAAAATGAAATGTGTTTGACAAATAAAATCGAACCTGACTTGACTTGACTATCCCATTAGACACTAAAACACTTTTATCCACATCATTGTCTTTCTGCCTTCACACTCCAAATGAATCTCATCCACACATCTAAGTGTGTCTACACTAAATCTATCATCAGGGACCCAAACACAATAAACAGGGAGTCTCCAAGCTGCTCTGTGAGGCTCACCATTTCTTTTTATTTGAATCCCAACAATCTAATTATCACATCCAGCAGATCTGATCTTGTCTGGAGTGTAAAATATTATGTACGGGAAGTCCATTTAGGTCATTATAATAACTATTTATGAGCCTGTTGATTAGCTAGCATGTCCAAACACACCCGATGGGAACAGTCTTGGGTGGCACAGAAAGTGGTTATTTGACATGGTGGTGCTGCTTCAAAATGCATATAAACGGGTTAATGTAGTGATCCATAGTCTATTTCATCTGTGTGCTGCAGTGAAAAGATTGTTCCAAAGATTCGTTTTACAATATAAGGTTTTACAGGAAATAATGGGTCTATTTAGGGTAATTGGGTGGACAGCCCCCCAAGGAAAAACCTCAACATGCTGGACAACTTTCACCCTTCACTACAACTGCAAGCAAGTCCTGAAATTGGTAGTGTGGTTGAAGCCTCTGAAAGTCTTTTAGGTAACATTTGCCTAAATTAGTTGCTAAATTGGGCCCATTGGGATTATTAGCAGAGAATCAAGGTCTTGTTCTTCAAACTGTTTGAAAGAGAGAAGAGGATTTTTAAGGAGGTAATTAGACACAGACAGGGCTAAGGCTTCCTTAGTGCTTGGAGAAGCAGAGTCTGAGTGGATTGTGAGAAGAGTGCGAAAAGGAATGCATAAACATAAGTTAAGAAGTGATACACTCAATGGATCATCATATTTACAGATGAGAGCCAAGGAGAACAAGCGTTTTAAGGAAGCTCATCATAAAAAACACACTTACACTGTGTTTAATGAAACTTCTTAATTTGGATTGCTTGGTTGTATTTGTTGTATTGCTTCAGTGTGCAGTAATATCATAGTAAAATGTCTTTCCGTTCTTAAAGTAAACAGTGTACAGACCTGATGTACAGTTAATATTTTCAAATATATTAATGAGCAGAGCTGGGCCACATATATAATATATATTACAGATGGTCAATCGCCATTAAATTATATAGTGTGTCTGCTCTGATTGCCACTCAATATACACTCCCCAGCCACTTCATGAGTTGCACCTTGCTAATACTGGTTTGAACCCTTTTTTGGCATGAGACAAATCCCCTGTTTAACCACATCCCAAAGGTGCTCTACTAGACTGAGATGTGGTGACTGTTGAGGTCAACTAACTACAGTTAGATGAGCTTTGGCGTGTTATCCTGCTGGAAGCAACCATCAGAAGGTGGGTACACTGTGGTCATAAAGCAATGGACATGCTCTGCAACAATACTCAGGTAGGCTGTGGTGTTTAAATGATTCTCAGTTGGTACTGCAGGGTTCAAAGTATGAAAAGAAAATATTCCCCACAGCACTGCACCACCAGGAGCATGCCGAACTACAGATACAAAATTCTGACCCTGCCACCTTAACTACAACCCTGCCAATAGAAAAAGAACTTCTTTAATCGAAGGCAAATACTCACTCATTCAGAATATTTGGGGAACTTTTCATTTATCTGTTATCTAAAGAGAACTGATTTGACCTCAGTGTTGGAGATACCTCATGATCTACCTATAAATAGCCTTGTGATATCCAAATGATGCTCTAAAATGTTTTAAGCACTGGGCATGTCTTGGCATTCTGAGTAATGGGCATTTATTCAATAAAGAGAGATTCTGTTTTTCACAGTGTCGATTTATGGACGCTAATTCAAAACCACAGATCACAGCCAAGATGTAGGAAAACTGCCAAGAAGTGGGTAAACACTGAAGTACACAAGGTTTACCTGCGCTACAGCTGATGGACATCTTAACGAGGAAAAATTTCTCTGATGGAAGAAACGGTATTCAAAGTCATTCAACAAATATTTCCAAAGAAACTGATTTCCAAGCCAATTTTCACAAGTATGAAAAAGCAGAACATACAACTCTCTGATGAAAGAAACTCTTCAAAATAAAATAAATAAATAAAAAAATCCACCACTCTTCAAACTCCACTTATGCTTCGTTTCTACTACTACACACAGTAGCTAAGCATTGTTAGCAGTGTCAGCATTCTTCTGATTGATTAAAAAGGCTCTACGTGTTAAATGTGGAGCATAAAAAGAAATATCACATCTTTCTAAAAAAAGTGTTTAAAGTGAATGTGACAAATGTTTATACATAATCTTCTGTTGTACCACTTAGTTAGACCAATGTTTATCGAACCGTCTTTGATTTAGTTTGTGAACAGAATAAACTGAATGTGATGAATGAGCGTTTGACTGGTACCACACCAGTTGAAATACTACAACAAAGGAATAGTTTGAAACGTCGACAAATGCTTTTGTTTTCAATAATGTAATTTTTGCAGGCAGCCAGAGGAGAATCCAGTAAGTCACTGTATAAGGAAACGGTTAGAGGCAATAACTCTGCCTAAAATCTACCCATTTCTGTTTATTCACCCAAAAACAGCCATTGCACTGACCACCTTGCTGTTGGCTAGCTTTGAGCTTCGCACAATGGACACACCACCCGTCTATGTGGAGTGAGTCTGTGTTTTTCTTCTGATCTTAGAGCCTAACAGAGACTCATAATATCTTTTATTTTCCTCCAGCCTCTCTCTTTGAGTTTTTTAAGCTCAAGCTAAAATATTTTCATCTTTTACAGACACATCTTTAAGTAAATTCACATGTAGATGTGTCCTTTCATTGACATTGTATTATAGCTTTGTCACCTCTACTTAAAAAAAGAAAACTTTTACATTTCTATTTGGAGACATGTTCATTAGTAATCTTAGTTATGATGGGGACATCTTTGGAAAGAGCAAGGCTAGCTGTCTATTCCCTACTTCTAGTCTTCATGGTAAGCCAAATTAATTAACTGTTGGCTATGGCTCCAGACCGAGCAGCCACGATGGTCTGCTGGATTAATGCAGACACGGCGGCACGACGACTTAACAAAAGATTTGGAGACCACTGAGTGAATGCAGAAAAAGTAAGAGTGCGCAATGTTGCAAAATCACTTTCTCCTCATGTGATTAAGAAACGTGGCAGATCGAATTAATTTTATCTGAATTAACGTATTTAAATGCTTTCTAGCACTTTAGTTCTTTCTTATTTACTTTCTCATTTGTTAGGGAAGCAATAATCAAAACTTTGTCTCGGTCTGGTGATGCTGACAAACTAATTTAAAGTTGTGAATAGCTCAGACTCTCAGTTTGCTCTTGGCTCTCAGAATGTGAGAGTCTCCACAGCAGATAAAGCTGCTGTGTATGGAGAGTGCTCTTCACCTCTGTCATGTAATGACGCTTTATTTTAAAGGTGGCTGCCAACTAATCATGCTCAGAACATGTTAGGCCTTCTTCCATATACATCTCTGAAATTTAAGCTGTGCTTACAAGGGATGTCTATTCTTAAGGCACCTGATTTAAATCAACCCATCCGCACTCACTCTGTCCCAACAGAGCAACACCATTTTTGTTCTCTGGAGATTTGTACGCTGATTAAGTCAATACGGCTCTGAGACCAGCCCACAGGTCGGCTGTGATTCAAAGAGTAATGGCAGCATGGAAGACATCGCGCTTGAAGGCACATACTTGTAATGACAGAGCAATTACAGAGTCTCATATATCACCCGTCCTCTGTGATCCAGGGCGAGAGAGGAGTCAGCGCAGTGGCAGACAAAATAAAAGTTGTTACACATTTTCTCTTTGTTTGTTTTTAACTGACACAAGCTGTAGGATCAACAGAGTAGAAATGCATGCTTGGTAAGACTGAAATTAGATGACAGCAGTATAACCCAATTAACTGCCGCACGATGGCTCCTTTTTCACGTGGCATTTGGTTGTCCCTGATTTTTTTTTTTAAAGCTGCTTTCACACGTCATTGACTCATCAGGCTAACCACCTCATTGTGGCTAAAACCACTGGCCACATGGTGAGGTTTGCTCTATTGTCACATAATCCGAGAATAGCAGAACATAGCTGCACATCAGCGCAGTCAGGTGATAATTTAAACCACAGGAATCTGTTAAGTCATGTTTAGTTACCTTACTACTCTCTTACGCTCTCCTACAAACTTCTTATAAAATGTACGTATCAAACGAATTAAGAAAACACATGAATCACATATCAGATCTCAATGAATGACACATTAAAAGCTGAAAATCTTTACTGATATAAATTTTGTAATCCATTGAGAACAGCGAGTGAAAACCGAAAGCATCAATTCTTTGATGGCTAGATTTTAAAAAAGATAAATAAATAAATCACACAAAAAATCAAAACTAAAAGTTGTTCCGCTCCGAAAATTGTCCCTTAATTTTTGTGAGCCATATACTTTCAATCAGACAAGTTGACAGCTCTTTCTTCTTGTTTGAGAAATCTTTTTGATGGATGCTGTCACTAATTGCCTCCGGGGGAGCTGACAGTATCCGAGGATGTGTAAAATCTTTACCTGTAATGTCGGTTCCTCTATCGTCATCCGAGTCCTCTTCCTTCACATCTGTTCTGACCTCCTCTTTCATTTCTGGTACAAAGAAGTCCGTCTGACGAGACAGCGGAACCATATAGTTGATGACATCCGAACTGTAGATCTCAATAGTTGGGAATGCACAAAGCTTCCTCTCCTATTAAAATGGAAAAAGAAAAAGACACAACACAGCAAGTGAGAGTTACAATATAATATCCTATTACCATTGCAAAGATAGGCGCATTTATTCTGTAAAAAACACAAAGACACTGTCAAATGTCACCTTAATATTTGTGCAAACTTGTGCTTGTGTCTTTAATTGAGAAAGTGTTAACCTTTCATAATTACACTGAGCTGGAAGAGGAAAAAGAAGGAAAACAAGCACACAGACAGCATGAAGTCTGACTAGCTTTGAGCTGTGAGAAAGATCAGATCAACAGAGAGCAGATTATCTGCTTAAATGACTGCTTCGCACACACAAGATAACAGAATTCTACATAATCATCTTCACAATGATCAAATTCAAGTGATGCACAATCTCTGTAAACAAATAACATGCCCTTTTCTTCACAGTGCCACTGGCACCGGGGTCACTGGTTCTCAAAATGTGATCCCCACTGGTGGGGAACAGAGCCACTGCAGCTGTGGCGCACACGACCAGGGGAAAACTACAGATTTCTGATGGAGTCGAGCTAACTATTATTCAACTATAATTCTGTTTTTTTATCTTTGGTGGTAGGATATGAACCTTTTTGCCTTATGTTGTCAGACATGCCTGAAAAAACGTTTAGGAAGCAGTGATGCAAAGGCCCTCGTGTTTCATTTGCATGAAAAAGGTCTAAGCAGACTCAATTAACTTCAACACTGAGGACATCTTCAGTTCTCACTGTACCCATCAAGTTTTTCCAAGTTATTATTTTGCACTACAAAAGCTAAACACAAATTTAAAACACCCAAAGGCCTCATAAAACTACTGGTTAAATCCCTTCTTTCAATGCTTCTCACATAAAACACGACAAAGAGCGTAGGGACCGAGGACCCGTGCTGAAGGAGTGTGATGAACACCTCAGACAAGCAGAAAACATTTCAAATATGCAGTTCAAAAGTGCCTTTGCTGATATAACACTGTCTTTCATACATTAATATGTATATACTGTATCCCCTCCCATGTGAGTTCATTAAAGTTGCATTACCATCTACATCAGTGCGTCTACACTCTCCGCAAGAAGTATATGCAGTGAGTGGAGAGTTTATAAATATTATACTATATTTTCCTCTAAAGTGGACATTAGCCTTTCATAATTTTTCTTTATGCTTTCATATAGTTCTCAAGGGACTGCAGAGGAATGAGCTGTGTGATGAGCCATCAGAGCGCGGCAGAAGCAGAGGTGAGCTGCACAACCTGGTCTCAGCTGTGATCGGCTGCAAAGTGACATATGAATGCTGGAATGCACAAACATGAACACAAGTCAATAAAAATCCCACGCAGTGTTTTCCCCTTGATTTAACTTTTTTATTCCTTATGATTCATAAAAAAAAGTTGCCTTGTTGTTCACTTATAATAGAGATCCGGTTAAGGGTAACACGCTGTAGCTACTAAAGAGAAGAGAGCTCAGTATGATGGGCTGTTTTACATAATTCTTTCTCGTTCCTCATATTAAAGGCAAATTTATGACTGTATACAGCTGCTGGCTGTGAGCACAGCTGCAGCTGCTCTGTCTGGCTCTTATAGGTGAAGCTGTGGCTGGATACAGTTATCACTCAGACTTCAGACAGCTGCATTCGAAGATTGACTCTGTGGTGCTGTGAATATGTACGGCTGTACTATTTGTTTCTGTGACAAATGTGTTAAACCGCCAACCCCCCAAAAAAGAAGGTATAATGTATTTTCAATACAGCACATTCATCACTGCACACACACACGTGCAGTCAGTGTTCTTCACATTAACAGATATGTCACAGTCAGAACTGCAACAGCCCAAGTACAGCCATGGCTACAGTGACAGCTTTGTCATACCAAGGCTGCCCTCACAATCACAGAAATTACAGCCTCTGCTTCAATCAGCTTTGGCAGTGGTCACTGAGAACTGACCCCCCTCTTCCAGTTTTCTTTCACTGCGCAGCCACACTGAGGCTGCACCAGCCTGCCTTTACATTGCACAGATTAATGCATATTTATGAGATTTTCTCTATTAGTGAAAATGATTAAAAGGCGGTGCAAAAGTTTTGCAAGGAGATACAAAAGTATTCCAGGAAAACCCGAAGTTTTTGGGTCTAACTATATTGTTGTTTTTGTATATTTTTGGGGGGCCACATTCCTGACATTTTAGGACATAAGCATTATGTGGACAACTGATATCAGCAAATGGCTCCAAAACACTCAAAAGATTTCATAGTTTTGAGCTGTGCTTTGGGGCATTAAATCGCTACAAATATGCCCTTTACCGACACCAAAGCAACCTTTAACCATAACATTTCTCCACCATGCTTGAAAGATGGCTTCAAGCACTCCTTCAGCATCTTTCCATTTGCTCCACATCTAACAGCTCAAACACACGTGTCTATACGCAACACTTCTTTCCCCCCAAACTGTCTCTGTCCAGTGTCTTTGAGGGCTTTTTTGTTTTGTTTTTTTAACCACTCTTAATCATCTCTTTTTTTACTGGGCAGCCTCATATTTGGCTTTTTTTTGTTGCAACTATGCCTAGAAGGCCAGCTTCCAAGAGTCGCCTCTTGACTGTGTGTTGATAATGGTGTTTGGTGGGTACCATTTAATGAAGCTGCCAGTTGAGGACCTGTGAGGCGACAAATACATCAAACTACTTGTCTTCTTGCTCAGTTGTGCTCCAGGGCCTCACACATCTCTTTCTATTCTTGTTAGAGCAAGACCGCACTGTTCTGTGGAGGGAGAACTTCCCAGCACTGCATGCGATCTTCAGTGTTTGTCAGTTTCCCACAGCTTTCATTTCTTAGAACAAGAGCAAGAATAGCCATGTTTACAGCTTTTTGGGGGACCTTTTTAAGACTTTAAAAAAAAACCTGCAAAGAAATTCAACATTCACTGAATAAAGAAGTGTTTCAGCTTTCAGCCGTGATAACAGGAAAAGGAGTTTTTAATGATCAGTTAGGATTTCGCTTGCATTAGAGAGCAAAACGTGCTGTTGACACACAGGAGTGCGCTTTGCTATGAGCGTCTGTATCAGACAACATTCCATTATCATCATTAATGGCATTCACAAACAATTTAATTAATTTAATTTATTTTTTATGTACATTTCTTTAAACTTAATAACAACATATTTAAGTGCTGACTTATTTTTAGATAAAATTACAAAAAAAATCAATAGAATAAAAAAGTAAAAAAATATGCAATGCTAATTACAAGTAAAACTATAAACGGATTAGAACAAAATGGCCTTAAAGTATTAAAAGCACACAAAACAGAAAAATTGCCTCATGATTGTTATGTTATAACTGATGTCTCGGTATTTCCTGCTGAAACTGAGCAAGCTGGTGCTAATTTGAGCTACTGAACTGTTTAACAATGCTTTTATCACCAAGTTTATATATATCTTTTTAAATTATTACCACACAAAGTAGAAAGTAACTGTAAAGGAGAAGCTGTGAAATAGCTTTGAAGATACTTGATATTTCTCTATTAAACACAGGAGACGTCGAATAGAAGGAAACATGCAGGGAAAGCTCCAGGGAAGTATAACTCTAAAAATGTGACTTTCCACCATTTAATAGATTTAAATATTCTTATTCTATTCACTTTTTTTTCTTTGACTAGCAAATAAGCGAGAATGACATTTACAAGAAGTGCTTTTGGTTCGGCTCTTTAGCCTCTCAGAACTGAAGTGACCACTTTGAATTTTTTAAAAAGCAGTTTCTCCCCAAAAAACAAAAAAAACCTTCAACCTGATGCACTTTTCAAAACTTCTGTTTGCTCTTTGAAAATGTTGCAAGGTTTATTTCTTTAAATCTCCTGCTGGATAAATGTGTTGTTATGTTAAACCGCACTGCTGATTTCTCCTTAGCGCACATATTCGTTCCCACGTGGAAACCTTAGCACACTCGCTCTCTTTATATTACACAGTATAACTCCACTGTTTGAATTTTTATGCTCGCGCTGCTCTTCATCTCACCACGCAAATGTTCATAAAGGTCTCATCTATAAATTTAAGTGAATGTATAGACTTGCTGTGTTGTCATGGTTATGTTACAAAACAAGCTATTCTGAGCTCTGAGGGGGAAATAATGAAAGAATCAAGTTGGATGGCCTAACTGCGGTAACCTGGCTCCATTTCCTATGGGTCAGGGTGATCTAGGTTGACTGATGGGTTTTAATCTAATCCTTGCAAAATAAGACTGTAGGAGCTGGTATGAATCACCTGGCTGCTACACACAGAGGCTCCAGCCTTGGGGCTCCCTATGCAAATGAGTGCCCATCTCCTTGAACCTACTCCGATAATGAGCAGGGAATTTGAGACAAAGACAGTTCACTATACTGTAGGCACACATGCATCTCCAAGGGATACGGTAACAGATAAAAGAAAGAAAAGCACATATAAGAAAGGTGTAAACCAACTGTCTGCATTACAGACATTAAGAGTTACTTTAAAACAGTCATTTGTTAATAATTGTCCATTTCTCTCCATAAAAGATTCTTCCAGCAGTGACTGCAAGATGTTATTTAAACACTTGGCTGAATCTGATGAATTAATGGTTACCACAGCATCAGGGAGACAGGATATAACTTCCATTATCTTTGGTACAAATGAAAACTGAAAATGATTAGCATTTGCGCTGGCTTTTTTGTTGTTTTTTGCCTTCACACCGGAAATGCAAAGTACTTTCTTTTGCAAAAGTGTCATATATAATAATATAATAAAAAATAAATGAACAAATAAAGCAACAAAACAGCATGTGAAGCTACAAGAGGCACAAGATGATGCACACGTTCAATAATCCACTTTGCAGGATGCCAGTGTGTTATAAAGACAGCTTATTAGACAGCACGGGTTTCCTTTTACTTTAAAACAATTTTCGATTCTGGACCTTTTAATTTTGTATTTAAGAAAATCGTGTCATACATATTACTAATTAATACTATATAGTGATTCACTGACACTGACATATATTAGCCCATCTCAGTCCTGAGGAGGAATGTTTCTATAATGTTTGTGTCATATTGTTGTTATTCCAGAGACGTCTTATCACCTAATCCTGCAAAATGGAATCAAAAATCCTACTTGTGACCGTTAATGTAAAACTCCCTGTGCATTATGGTGTAGGTCCCTGTAATGGCACTAAAGTAGTTCCAAAACATTAGGGCACGGTCCGCTGGGTCATGTGGGTGGAGCCTCTGTGTTCTTTGGGCTGGCGGTGTGGTTGCTTGATATGCAACAGTGTTAAGGTAAGTAGACATAAATGTCCACAGTTTCCCATCAGGGCATTCAGCTGTTGTGACAAAACATTGGGCACTTACTTAATTCACAAACGCACCACTCTAGAGCTGTTCTTCAAAATAAATGTAGTCCACATTAAAACAAAATTTGCTTTAACAGAAATAGTGAATATCATTAACGCATTAACAGTGTTACGTTGTTGAATATATTTATTTTGAAAATCATCCTAAGAATTACAAGTAGTGTGTTTTTCACTTCCATTAACATATTTTGCAATACGAAGCTGATTTTTTGAAAGCTTTTATTCTAATTTTCCAACTATAAAATCTTCACATAGGTTTGTTTATTCAATATCTTCCCTGCTGCGGGCATTTTACTACACTTAATCTGTGGTTATAAGATTCATTTCTATTGTATCTTCTGTTGCTCTTTAAGGTATTTCAAAGACCTCAGTTACAGTTTTTTTAATTACTCCTTTTGCTGTTGACACAAACAACTACTTCTAATTACACAGTAAGTGATTCTTCACTTTAACTGTACTTGCCTTTATAAACCAGTGCACAATCAACAGGCAATTTCTAAACTGAAGTAACCAAAGTAACATTAACATAATTAGCTTTTTTCTGTCTTTGATGATATTTAATGAAAACTAAACAGAGACAAAAATACCAACATATATACGGAAGCAGAGGTTTTAATTAAGATCTTTGTTTCAAACATAAGCCTACTTGTTCTGAACTTGAATATCTTTTCCATGGGTGCCTCAGCATTCACTTACACTGACTAGTTATAGCTGCTCAAATCTTCTGGCAGCATTCATCTTTACACCTGACAGTGAATTCTGTGATAGATTTTTATGAAGTTAACACCTGTATTTTAGGGGGATTGCACTTCTTTTTCAGGAGGCCTAATGGAACCTTTTGGAGAACAATGACCCACGTTGTGTTTGGTGCTGTTTGTTTTGGCTCTAGGATAGGCCTCAAGGACAGACTAGTTGCTTTTTGATAGTGCAGAGGCACACTTTGTTTCCTTATCTGGAGAGCAGACATAGAAGGGGGTATATGAAACTCTGTGTGAGATTAGAACATCAGAACAGGGATGATGATACCTGCTGTAACGTGTTTTCATTTCTCCTCTCCTTGATATTCAGTCATTTTCATAATAAATATATTCATATTTTATACTATTCTTCTGGGTCCCTTGATTATTTCTGCATGAAGAAAACCTCTCATCATAACTTCTTACTAACCTGCTTTTGTTTACTCCTACATTGTTGGGTCCCCCCCCCCCCTTTTTTTAATCAAAGTATTTTTTCTTGTGGTACATCCTCCTCAGCTAATATAAAAAGCAGGAGGTCTAATATACATTAGTTAGCTTATTTCATAAGGCATTATTACTGGTACTGATTGGAGCATAAGTCACTATCATATGTTACAAAAGTTTCACTGAAATAGGCTTGTTCTATATTACATGTTCTACACCATGTATTTCATTTGTCTCACCTGTTTAAATGATTACAGCCATCTCATCTGACAGCCAGCAAAAGGAAAAATAAAAAAAACTAACATCTATTATTAAACAACGATATGCACAACAAAGGGGTCTGATCTGTGGGGGGTATGTTTCACTGACCAGTAATCTATACTTACTGTCACTGGGGAAATAAATAAAGAACTAGCAGACAGATTAACTGTCATAATCAAAACTCGCTCCCGGCTTGAACGTCTTAATTATACGACAAGCAAGATGTTCTCTTTCCACCCAGTGGCCTTTTGTGGTTTCTGCCTGTCTGCTCTCTGATTGGGTGCCATCTATTTCCCGAAAGCTTATCATGGAGTCAACAAGCTTCCACTTAACCTGTGTCTTGAAGCTGCTGGGAATGAAATGTGCTCTGCTGCAGGATACAGAGGCAGATGGCTGAACCATCGAAAAACAGGTCACTGCTTCCTTGCCCGTCGCCTCCTAGCAGACTCAATGGTTATCATCGTCACGGCCACACTTTTCAAAATTCCTCATCACATTAGGAAATCTCGTCTCTTAATAATTACTGATGACTAAAGACTAAATTGACTACATTTAAATTAACAGCTAATACAATTTAATGATTAATATTTACTATACAAAACAGCCTTTTCTTAATTTTTCCCGTAAATAATGCACCTGAAGGAAAAGCTCTTGTGCTTGCAAATAAACAGAAGATAATCCCCAAGTTGGTAATGTAAACAAATCAGAATATAGTGGAGGTGTGAAATCCATGTATAATTATGTGCAGTCAAGTGCTAAAGGCACAGAAGTTTGAATTTCAATAAAAAAAATACACCTGCTAAAGTCACAACTGTATTTGGTTACATTTTCTCTATGAAAAAAAACACATTTTAATTAGAGAAATCAGACAGTCTGGAGTTTGATTTGCATGATAGCTCAAAACTCTGGGGCCTGAATGGAGAAGCTACACTCTTTGTGCTGTTTGCTGACAACAGTAGAAAAAACATATATGTAGGCGTTTAAGCAAAGTGTAAGACACAGAAGTGGGTGATAGCCATCATATATCCACCAGCCACCCCTCATTTTTTTATATTTTGCTTCAGAGGAGCCAAATGTAATGCATTACTGTATTAGCTGCCATGTTTTCAGTTGAATCTATGAAAACTGGCAAATATCGCACAGTTTTAGGCATATCTCAGTATGAGGAGTGAGTCCTTAAAAATTTAGGAAGCTGGACAAGTGGACGACAAAAGAACAAGTGACAAACTTATCAACTATCAACAACAGATGAACAGCATCTGAAAGTCATCCTTAAGAAACCCACAAAAAGTGGAGGCTCTGCCATGGTTTGGGGCTGCGTTTCAGCCAGTGATGTTGGGGATCTTGTCAAAATTGACAGAATTGTGAACGCAGAAAAGTACCATCCGATTTCGATCCACCATGCAGTGTGGGATCATCTTGACTTAGAACAAAACAAAAGTCAACCAAAATCCAAAGAAGAGCTTTGAAGAAGCCTGGAGAACTATTCCTGAAAACTACTTAAAAGAAATGACAAGAAAGTGCCAAAGAGAGTTCAGGCTGTGTTGAAAAGTAAAGAGAGTCCGACCAAACATAGACTTTCAAGAGATTTTGCCTTATAAGCTGTATTTTCATGTAATGTTTGCATATAGTTCAAAACATTGCTGCACCTATTTCCCACATTCCCTGCAAAATATAAAGAAATCATGGGTACTGTAGTGCTGTACCTTCAAAATACAAATCACAATCTCTGGCACATGGCAGAAGTTCAAAAAGCAAAGAAAACACAAAATGTTAGAAAAATATGTTATTTGCTGCATATATTGTTACTACAATACAGCATTTCATGCCTACACAGAATATTTTATCTTGTGTGTAACCATGTCGGCATTTCCTCTGGAAAGAAAAGTATTAATTAATATCAGTTGCTTGGCCGATGTAGTGTACAGGATTTTTAACCAGGAAAAGAATAGTATCATCTTGGCTTAGGAATGCTTCTTGTATCACATACCTCATTAGGTAACAAGTAATTAATCAGGCTCTATCCTTAGAACAACACAAGTACTGTGATATTTACAGGATTTCACAAAATATCCGGGGAAGCAGAGGTGTGAAGTGAACAAACATAGAATAAGTCAGTTTGGAGGAGAACGAGATGATTAAATAGAACAAAGGACACAGGTTGAAGCATCAGTTCTGTGGACGTGCCCTTGAACACACAGTCTTATCCCCAGGATAGTACTCTGACTGACCTTTTATTAATACTCACTTGAAGATATAGGCAGTAATTCCCCCACTGAATCAATAGAAATGCCCCCACTTTTAATTACTGCTCATAAAGCAGCCTTCCAGGAGGAATATAATTGCTACTGTAACAATCAAGATCAGTATATCAGTCAGATCGGTCTCATAAAAAGTCTTCTCAGGTGAGATTGAAATACATACTTTTTTCACATTAATTTAAAAGCAACTGGTTTTCTGTCACTTATGAGAAAATATGAGAAATGATAGCAGCTGCTCAAATGATTGAACAGAGACAACAATTTTCTATTATTACCAAAGTCTGACAGGATTTCTAGACCACAAAAGCAAACGACTTTTGCCCTAATAATTTCCAAAAAGTTACAATGTTTTTGAAAATGGAGATTTAATTGAACCTTCTGACAGATTGAAAAGAAATTAAATATTAAAATTAAATAAAAAATTTAATATTATTTTGCAAATATGCATTGTTGTGCAATTTATTCATGTTTTTCAGGAAAAAGAAATCATACTGAGGATAAGGAGGTTTCAAAAACTCAGAAAAACCCATGTATCGAATAAGGAACAAGTGGTATTACAGTGCCAAGTTAGTAGTTTATGGTGATATAACTACACCTGTGGGTTACTCAGGACTGACTGGGACATTGTGTTTTCACACTGTGTTTCAGTGTAATTAGAGTGTGTGTGTGTGTGTGTGTGTGTAGGGAGAACTGCAAGACAAAGAAAAAGATATAGGGGAGAGTCTCCTGGGGTTTTATAGTCTTTGACCTCTCTCGCAGCAGCTCAGTGAACACACAGTATCCCCTCCTTCAATAGAAACAGCAATAACAGGAAAGTGAACATGGATAACAACACCCCTGGAGCTTCATTTACTGCATTGCTTAACTAACTCTGAACTGACCCCCCCACCCCCCCAGAGTAACGAGGCCATAAATACAGCAGAAGTATTTTAGCCTTTCACATATTAAATGTATTCTATCCTCTTAGGTCTGATGAATAACGCTAACACAAACAATCATTCACTTGCAGACCTGCAGACGTGTCTTGAAAGATGTGATATCAAAAAAAGGAGATTTTCAAAGATCTGAGCATTAGGTTGGTTCTTCCTTTCATGTCTCAGCTCTCATCTCCGGGTTTGTGTTCAGCTCAGGAGCTGTTCTGGCTGTTGGCCAGAAAAAGAAGAGACAGAAGACACAGGAGAATCTCACTTTGAAAACGCGGAAGACTCACAAAGTCGAGGAACAACCCACAGCAAATATCAAGAGGTCTGACTCTAGACTGACCGAGACACGGGGGTCATCCTTACCTCACTGGGTTCTTTATATTTTCAGGGATGCAGTGTGTTGTTTGTCAGGTCCCATGGATAAAATTTAAACTGTGAGCGGTGGATAATTTACCCAGCATCCTTTTCCGAGACCAATACTACATGGTGGATTTTATTTTAGGAGCAATAAGATGTGTGACTTTACACCTTACTGCAACTACAGTTTGATTTATTTGGAGACTATTCTTGTGATCTATCTTAATAATCCCTAATAATGAGAACTGTTCACCTCAAGCTGTATTTTGTTGTTTTAGCTTGTTTTCTATTCTTTTTTTTTTTAAAACGCACTACATAGTTTACACAATTGTTCAACAATCACATAAAGAAATAGATCAATTTCTCAAAAAAAAAAAACTGTGCTCAGATTTGATTAACTCTTAAAGAAATGGCAATTCTCACTTTTTAAACTCCTGCTAGAATCATTACTCCCAGCTCAAACACCATGTCTCAGCTTGACGTTCGTTGTCGTGCAGAGTTGCAGATGTTAGAAACTTGCTGCCTTAAATAGAGGTAGGCAAGGCAGACTAATGTGGCCAAACAAATAAAAAGCAAATTATCGCCCTTCATCACAGCTCCTTTTACTCAGTGTAAATCACTAAGATGTTATTTAGGACTTTAAAATGTGCCGATCCTATCGGTGAGTTAGTGTATATTCCATACGTGAGTAGCCACCAGGGAAGCCTATAATTGACTGTCCCACATGACTGAACGCAATTTGTGACAGGTAGCCCATGAAGGCAGATTACAGCGCAGTAGGTAAAAATCCATCCTTACACTTACTCACTGTTAAAGAACACCATCACACCTGATATAGTTACGTTACCTTGTGGGTTATTTGGGGACTTTTTTAATTGTATATTTGTTGAAACCATGCTAGCTGTGTGGCTTTAAAGTTGTTTTTTTTCCACTACCTTGGTCCACACTCAAAAAGTTTCTACAAGTGTTACAACTATGTACTGTCCCTGAAGGATTTAGCACACTGACCTCGATAATTCCCAGACTTCTGAAATAAAAAGCTCAACAAAATGTATAATAGCATCATGGATATTTTCAGCATCATTAAGATAGTAAATATTACCAAATATTAACATGTTAAGATTCACTGTATCTCAATTATGGTACTTTGGTAAGTACAATTGCTCATCGTATACACAATGGTCTCTCTAAACTGTTTAAAGTCATTTCTAATATAGGACATATTTGAATAACCCAAACTGCAATATTTCAGTTTAATTTCTGGCATTAACTAAGCAGAGTAAATCACCTAATCTGCCCAGCTAACAGTAGATCTCTTCTTTAAACACACCTAACTATCGTTAAATAAACTAGCGATCCTAAAAGGGACGAAGCTATAGTGTTGTCAGCAGTAAGACACACTGACAGCCTACCTCCGTGTCACAGGAAACATGTGGGCTGTGTAGCAGCAGTGAATAATGAAAGGAAGACAATGTTCATTCAGCCATGTAGTAAACTGCTAGCCCAGTGCAAGCTGGTAAAAGAAGCTTGCCTCTGGCTATGGGTGTAGGTCACTTCATCATAATAGGGTATGTACAGAAAACAAACCCATTCATACACACGAACATATGGACACACTTGGGCACATTTATTTATAGATGGATGATTTCTCACCCCGGCCCAAAGGCACACAGAAATGAAAATTAATACAAAAGGTAGGTGACTTCTGGTGATAATTGGTGACAGTCTCCCGAGTTCCCTCTATCCCCTGGTCTATTTACTCCCACTGCACTATTACAGCCACAATCCACCCTCCTCACACCCTTCATAACCTCCTCACCCCTTCCTATCTGTGGAAAGAGACAAAAACTCTACTTCACACCTCTGCAGAGGTGTCCAATTCAGACTGTCCCTTATGGTCACACACTTCTCCGGAACAGAGCATTTTCATTCTGCCTCCAATAAGGCTATTTTCTGCATCCCTCTCAGCAAGCCCAGGCCTTCTCCATCACCTCTATCACCTCCATGCTTCCATGCCCCAGTGGAAGTGTGCAGAGATGGCTGGCTGGAGGTGGCAGAGATCTGACGACTGAAAATTGCATTGCTGCAGAAGGCAGGGCGATGGGTTTGTAGCAACCTCTCTGTGCACCTGTGCAATCAATAAGTACACACACTTCATGAGCTACAAGTATAGCGACTCAGTCAGCAGCTGCTGTGGCCTCCAGAGGTCTCCCAATTGATCTGGTGAGCTGGCAAGAGGTAAAAAGCAGTGAGAGTGACTAATTCCCAAAATGTTCATTATAAACCCCATCTTACTTTCCTGCTTTAGGACATACAGTGGGGCAAAAAAGTATTTAGTCAGCCACCGATTGTGCAAGTTCCCCCACTTAAAACGATGACAGAGGTCAGTAATTCGCACCAGAGGTACACTTCAACTGTGAGAGACAGAATGTGAAAAAAAAATCCATGAATTCACATGGTAGGATTTGTAAAGAATTTATCCGTAAATCAGGGTGGCAAATAAGTATTTGGTCACCTCAAACATGGAAAATCTCTGGCTCTCACAGACCTGTAACGTCGTCTGTAAGACGTTTTTCTGTCCCCCACTCGTTACCTGTATGAATGGCACCTGTTTGAACTCATCATCTGTATAAAAGACACTTGTCCACAGCCTCAAACAGTCAGACTCCAAACTCCGCCATGGCCAAGACCAAAGAGCTCTCGAAGGACACCAGGAAAAGTATTGTAGACCTGCACCAGGCTGGGAAGAGTGAATCTACAATAGGCAAGCAGCTTGGTGTGAAAAAATCAACTGTGGGAGCAATCATCAGAAAATGGAAGACACACAAGACCACTGATAATCTCCCACGATCTGGGGCTCCACGCAAGATCTCATCCCGTGGGGTCAAAATGATCATGAGAACGGTGAGCAAAGATCCCAGAACTACACGGGGGGACCTGGTGAATGACCTGCAGAGAGCTGGGACCAAAGTAACAAAGGTCACCATCAGTAACACACTAAAACGGCAGGGAATCAAATCCCGCAGTGCCAGACGTGTTCCGTTGCTGAAGCCAGTGCATGTCCAGGCCCGTCTGAAGTTTGCCAGGGAGCACATGGATGATACAGCAGAGGATTGGGAGAATGTCATGTGGTCAGATGAAACCAAAGTAGAACTTTTTGGTATAAACTCAACTCGTCGTGTTTGGAGGACGAAGAATACGGAGTTGCATCCCAAGAACACCATACCTACTGTGAAGCATGGGGGTGGAAACATCATGCTATGGGGCTGTTTTTCTGCCAAGGGGACAGGACGACTGATCCGTGTTAAGGACGGAATGAATGGGGCCATGTATCGTGAGATTTTGAGCCAAAACCTCCTTCCATCAGTGAGAACTTTGAAGATGAAACGCGGCTGGGTCTTCCAACATGACAATGATCCAAAACACACGCCCGGGCAACAAAGGAGTGGCTCCGTAAGAAGCATTTGAAAGTCCTGGAGTGGCCTAGCCAGTCTCCAGACCTCAACCCCATAGAAAATCTGTGGCGGGAGTTGAAAGTCCGTGTTGCTCGGCGACAGCTCCAAAACATCACTGCTCTCGAGAAGATCTGCATGGAGGAATGGGCCAAAATACCAGCTACTGTGTGTGCAAACCTGGTAAAGACCTATAGTAAACGTTTGACCTCTGTTATTGCCAACAAAGGTTATGTTACAAAGTATTGAGTTGTATTTTTGTTATTGACCAAATACTTATTTGCCACCCTGATTTATGAATAAATTCTTTACAAATCCTACCATGTGAATTCATGGATTTTTTTTTCACATTCTGTCTCTCACAGTTGACGTGTACCTCTGGTGCGAATTACTGACCTCTGTCATCATTTTAAGTGGGGGAACTTGCACAATCGGTGGCTGACTAAATACTTTTTTGCCCCACTGGTACAACATGAAATCAAAGTAAAAGAACCGGCTAGTTAATATGAAACTAGGAAAAGGTACCACTGATGATCTGCTCCACCATATCATGATGTATGCAGTTTCTAAATCACTGCTGACGAATCAAACATTCAACATTAGCTTAGACTTTTTATGTCTTTTAGATTTCTTCCCATTTCTTTCTTTAGTGCTATCTGAGCAGTTGAAGCACTACTATGGTCCACACTGAAATATTTAAGCAACTAAAGAGAGTTTTGGTTGCAGGAATTCTTACTTCCAACAGGATTAAGTGACATTTTGGATTTCTGAGGGTATGTCTTGAAAGTATCAAATGAAATGCAGTGCAACCTGGTACAGATATCCACAAAGCTAAAAAAAAACCAAAAAAAAAACCAGAAAGTCAAAGCCCTGGATGAATTGTAACAAATATAATAACCACCACAAATAACTACCATGCTAAACAGTTCTGCACATATGCAATGCAGCCCTGAACATTTCTAGATGTTTCCACCAAGGGGGGCGTATGAGAATGCAAATATTTGATGATATTGAATCTGACATTAAACAGTCTTTAGCCTGACACCACAAAATAATTGTAGTGTCCAGTAGTACACATGTGAGGATACCAGAGGCAGTACTGTGTCATGTGTATCCTGCCTCATGTTCACTCTATTTAGGCTGCTTGCTCACACAAACCACGGTACTTCCATTAAGGAAAACTCATCTATCTTTGCTGTGCACCACATACATATCCGATCCTGATCCTGCAGACATCTTCTGAGATCCATGTGTGAACTCGTAACCTTTCCCCTAATTCCACTATAAAACTGACAGTTGTGATTTGAAGTGAAGTGTCTCCACAACCATTAGATGCCTTTCCAGATAGAATGTTTGGATTTCCAAATATAATATATCTGCTAAACATCAGGATGTTGAAATAGTCCAGACCTTGAGGTTTCACTTCAAGGCAGAGGATGCCTCACACAATATGCAATGACACAGGCAGGGTGAATGAGCAAAAAGTTCTTCTGATAACGTTTACTACAGGTAAACAAATGCAGACAGAGAACAAAATTTAACAGAAAGCATCAACAGAGCGCAGGAAGGCTGAGTACAAACAACATCCAACAAAAGACAATCTAACACAGTAACTGAAAACAAGAGGGCAACGGCTCAAAGCAAAACACAGGAGCGCACAGGGAAGGACAATCAGAGGAAGATGCATTGACAACGGGCAGCAGACGATACAAAGAGAACTAATTGGGTATCAAGACACAGGTGTACCCAATGAGGGTAGGGAAAAAAAAGAAAATATCCACACAGAGAGTGAAACCACTGACAGGGAAGCAGGAGGGGAAATGAGAAACAACAAAAAATACAAGTAAGGAACAGTTTCTATGATATCGACAGTTAGTACAGCTACATGCTGAGGTTTGTATTGGGCTTAAGGCACATAAAGTCTGAAAGCCTACTGCATGCTAAAACATGTTAAAGCAAATCATTCATACAGTATATTAAGTGCACAGATGTCGCATTGTGTCTGTTTTATGTGAAAATATCTTATTTTAAATTAGCTATTGCAGTTTTTGTAATCCAGCATAAGCATTCACTTACACTATCATGATTTATATGCCTGAAGGTTTTGCACTGAATTATTCACATTTAAAGATCAGCCTGGTTACCAACAAAGTATTTATATGTTTTTAAAAAGGGGGCAGTGTTAAAAGGGTCTCTCCTAAACTCTTACCAAGCCTGTAAACAAGCTAAGTGAACTGCAGAGTTCAGCTCTAAACACAGCCTCTAAGAAGGATACTTAATATGCCTTTAAGACCTAAAGTAAACAGTAGCTTTTATTGTGGCAGCGAGATTTCCCTCTGAAAACAGATTTAAGAGTAAGCACGAGGCCATTAAGAAAACCATCGGAGAGGTTTGCAGTCAATTAGTCCTGAATATTAAAGCTTCAGGAATCAGTGAAGCACTCCATGGAAAGCAGGATACGGAAATGCATGAATATAAATAGTGATTCGTTTTAAATAGGCAGAAAGATTCCCTTCTTTATTTGGGATATTAATCTGAGAATCTAATGTTTGAGATATCCACATATCTGTTCTAATGAGATACAATTAGGATAAGGGGATGAGGACAGTGACTGTGACACGGAGAAAGAATCTATCCATTTTTTGCTTCTGCCGGGATCTCATCTGCAGAGCACCTTAAATATTTGCCACAATGAAAGTCTCTACAAAGTGCTGCAGCTTCTTTGCACAAGCAAACCCAGAGGCATTCAGAGGGCCCAAGAAATTATTAGCAAATAATTTTTGACCTGTCAAGTGAAGAGGGCTCAATTCTACGGAAATGGCATTTTGCTAAGTTTCAGCAGTATAATGAAGCTCTACAAAAACACAAAACCTAGGGCAAAAAACTTGAATTGTGTCTACGTCTCAGTGGCATCCTTAGAGAGAGCCACACATAGCCAATCAACTTATATACACAAATCCTGCCCAGACATAATTAAAAAGTTCTGAAAGGCAGCAGCAAAAGAAAAGTATTGTCCAAAGATAGAAAAAGGTGTGATTAATGTAGCGGCGATGTGTTTAATGTGGCGGTAATGAGTTCTGCCAAGTATTTTGTGAGATTTGGCCAAAGAATGAAATGACAGACAGGGCACATTATAACAAAGAGCTGGAAGTTAAAGACCTGCACAGGATAAAAAGGAAGTAAGGAGTGACGAAAATCATTCCTTCCACACATAAAATTTCATAATCAGCAGAGAGAAACAGAATTCTGTTGGCCAGGATTTACTTAGTGTAGTGTCTCCAATTAAGTCCACAACACCCTGGCCTTGTAGCTTTAGAAATCAGCCATAAGGCATTCAACATCGTCTCTTTGAATAAACCATGGCTACCTATCCTTGGCATTAACACAGAAAGAGAGTGCACACATCAATCTTAATAAATCACAAATACAAAAAACAGGACTTGTAACATATTTACAATTCTCATGTTTGCCTTGAAGTTAAAACACACCTACACTTACTGTATATTCTGTACAATACTGTGGCTAGAGATGCTGCTTTGGTTTCACAAACAAAATTTCTTAAGCTTTGTTGTCTATACACCTCATCCCCTGGCATTCAAAGTTCACAGCTAACAAACAATTACAGCTGATGGAACTGAAGACATAAAAGAAACAGTCTAAGCAAGATTATGAGAGAAACGTGGCACTCAAATAATCTAGAATCTAAATCCATATATGAATCATTTCCTTAAGGATGGGCTCAGCACTCTGTAGAGCAAAAAGTATATGTATCTGCAAGCTCTTTCGATTACTACCCAGAACTAATTACTATAGGTTTGGTTTTAGCACAGACTGATTGGTAAATCGACAGTTTTGCCTTCCAGCTCAGCTCTCTCGTCACCACTACAGTCAGGGACAATGCCCACGTAACTGCAGATGTCCACTGACCAACCTGAAGCTCTATTTCCTAAGATACTGGTAGTCTCTCATCCCAGCCACTGTACAATCAGCTGCACATCATCCTTGAGGCCATATTATAATCAAGTTAACAGAACCGCATTGTCTGAAAAAGCAGGGATGAAGTTCTCAGGTTTCCAAAACAGACGTTCTCCTATCCCCAGCTATGCTTTGAGGTCCTGTCCATGAACAGAGATGAGGGGCAACCTTTGCCAAGAAACACTGCTTGACAGGCATGTAACTATGGCCCCAGACCCTGTACTTCCACAGTACCCCTTCTCAGGTAAACCCCCGGGGAACCCAGTTGGCATGCTTCCCCAAAGCACATGTAGACGTCTCTCATTTAAGCGCTCCTTCGACTGCATGAGAATAATCCCAGCTAGGATCGACATTTCTCTGCCCCGATCAAAGCTCCCTGGAGCCAAGCCCTGAGTTGAGGCCAAGCCAAAGTTCTTCTCTGTTGCCTCCCCGAACTCCTGCCGCACTCCAACCTTTCTCATTCTGCCACCACCAACTGGAGCCTTCCCACATTGTTTTTTACATTTTCCAGTTGTACACAGTGCTATCAAGTTTAAACGAGCCAACACAAAGGCGACATACTAACATCCTCAGCATTATTATGCCAGTACATACAAAATCTGTTGCAGAGCGTAGTGGCTAATAGGACTTTAATTAACTCCAATAAAGTACACATAGAGCCAACAAAATTAGAATAAAGAAGGAAAACAAACTTCAGTTTCACAGCCACAATCAGTTTGAGTGGAAGAGAGAGAACAAAACAGGAAACTCAAACTAATCTTTTGACTAATGACATGTTTTAAGTGGTACCAAGGATAACAATTTGTTTTCGCATCACGCCTCCATCCTTAAAGACGAGGGAAAAATCACAGGGAGGGATGGTCTGATGTCAGACACAAGACAGAAACTGTTGGGTCTGGGTTAAAGTCGCCATTGCCCTACTGCTGTCCACAGGGCAAGAACCATGTTTAAGCCACAGGCCACCCTTTATTAAGGCTCTGTCAGCATGGCACAACGGCAGCCTAATGGTTACAATTAACAATCCCTTCTGCTGACAGAGCCCCTATCAGAATGCCCCCTCTGTGATACTTGCAGCCTGATCCTGTTCTAATGATTGTGTTTTATGGGTGCAGTGAAAAAGAAACCTGAGCTAAAAGATGGAGCCAGAAGATGAAGAATAGAAAAAGAGGAGGTTTAGAAATAAAGAATAACGCTAAAATGGGACAGAAGTTTCAGATAAATCTAATCATGAATGGAGCTTTGAGAAAATAACACAGAATGCGACTCTTGGGTTTAGACAAGGAAAAGTATGCAGTGCTGTGATATACTGTAGTTATTGGTTGGAGAAAAGCACTATCATATAACAGTATAATAAAAAAATGAAAGAAAAACATTTTTTCTTATAGGTTTGGTTTTATTGGCTTGCTGCAATGATAAACACAAACACCAATATAAACCATCTTCATATTGGAGACACAATTTTCAGTTACAATTTTAAGAAGCACATATGTGTTCTACTGCCTATTACATTGAAACAATATACAGGGCAGGGAGAGGACAAAGAGATAGTTTTACACTGATCTGTAAAATTATGTTGGCTGTTGTTTGCTGGAGTCAACCCTGAGATTGGGGAAGAGCTGAGAAGTCCTATAAATAAAAGCTTTAAGGTGCTGGTTTCATTCGTTTAACCATCTGTTTTACCCCAATTCCATTTCCTTCAATCGTAGCATATTCTGTGGATGAACAAAGCAGTTTTTTTCCATCAAGTTTTGAAAGCAAAATTATTGCTTTATTAATGTCAGTTCATTTTTAGCTGTTTTAATGTTGCCATCTAAATGAAGAGCAAACTGCTCACTTTAAAATACCACTTCTTTAGTTATTTAGTTATTCAGAATAAAGTTCAGATGGTTATTGGCAGTCACAAGCAAACAGGCCATCTGGAAGTGTGAGAGTTTTCCTCGTGGAGCGGTGGACCAGTGAGCTGGTCATGAGTCTAACAACACCAAATATGAAATGAGATTTGAAAATTCTCATGTTGTTTGATCCTCCTGACCAATTGACTCCATGCAGATGTTAGTCTGGCAGTGTTTAAATTAGCATTTGACAGTTTTTTTCCCCTCCTGCCAAGTTTACTGTGGTACATTCTGCCTCAAAAACGCACACTTGACAATAACAGACATTTTGAGTTGCAGTGTCCTTAATTTATATTCAAGTTATGTTGAAATTGAAGGAAAAATGTTCATGAGCCAGATGCCAGAAGAGCTTCAATTAATTAAATTCATTGGGTTTCTGGAACTCTGGAACTCTGTACATGATTCTTTCAAAAGACATCCTCTCATTTGGTTTGATTATGGTAGCGGAGACTGCTAATGCACCAAAAATAAAGGGTTTTGCTCAACACCCATTCTGATGTACCTGTTCAGGGTGATGCGTTTGTTGTACAGCGTTCTGTTGACGACAATTGGCTGCCAGCAAACATTTTAGGCTCTGTTGCCTAGGTGATGCTCTAAATGTATGTACCATCATGTGATTGAATGAGAGTGTCCATGAGAGTGGTATCCTTCATTCTCACTTGTAGTCACTTCAATCACTTGCCTAAAAATGACTAACAGGTTAACTAAAGAACCACCAGTTTCACCACTGATCGCTCACAGAATATAAGTGATTTTCTCTGGCCAATGTGTCACTGCTAGTTCCTTCCTGTTTGGACGGTATGTACGACCTCAGCCTAGAGCCTGGCGTGTGACCACCTGGCAACAATCACTTGCAAAGCAAAATTTTGTATTAACCTACGGCAACCACTCACGAAACGGTCGATGAACATACATATTTCCCTTGTGACCAGAGACCAGGGAGTCGCCTACTGGCCTCTAGGTCTCCAAACTGACACCTCAGTTAATCACTTGCAGACAATTCAGGCTCTGGTTGCATAGTTAACCCTGTTATATCTGTAGTTTTTAGTATTGTTATTAACTTCAATCACTAATCCATTCATATTGTTTAATATGATACTTGCCCACTTCATGTCTAACAGTTATTTCACTTTTCATCGCTACAAGCTACTGAATCTTCCATTGTTTCTTTTCACAGCATCATTGCTAGACCATGCCATATGTTTTACAAATTTCCTTAACAGGACCAAGTAAAAAATCTCTGCAGAAGTCATTTTAAGTTAAATATGTAACATGTTACATCACTAATAAAAACTCGCATGAGTCTAGTTTAAATAAATACATGTTTAAAACACAAGCCAATGTGTGTTTTTTCCTTAACAACATGGATATTTGTTAGCCTGGAAAATCTTCACCCATACAATAAACAATTATAAAACAATTGTTTAAATTTGGCCTGTTCCAATATATTTGCAAAGTGAGAGAAGCTGCGATTTCCAGCTGCACAACCTCCCTACACTAATACAATTTCGAAACAATCACTGAGGCTTGGTAAGCAAATTGTACCCAATGAGTTTAAGCACCCATGTATATAATTGATGGACTTGGACACACTTCCAAAACAATCTCAGCGTTCCTCTCAGAGCTGTGTCCTTAGCCCACAACAGTTTACACTGATAACCATCAATTGTAGTGTCAAGAACTGAATTGCGGACAAGACAACAGTAGTCGGCCCACTTTTGGGCGTCAAGGAACCGGCTTATAGGGAGGAGGTCAAACAACTTGTGAGCCGGAGAAAGACTAACAATCTATCCGTGAATGACAACAAAATGAAAGAGATCACTGCTAACTTTGGCACCATAGTGGAATCCTTGGGATGCACATCACAGGCAAACTGGTCCAAAAAGCATGTCATCCCTAACTACAACAGCCTGACACCATCTGGGCTTCTTGCAACAGATAAGGACAGCAAACCTCCCCCCTCCACTTTTGCTGCTTACTACAGGTATGTCTGGCTAGCTGCTTCTTTACAGCTATGCCTCCAGATACTATAATAACTTCTTGCCTTAAGAATTCTGAATAATTAACTGGGAAAAAGGGCTTCAAAATAATTTTGTTACTTTTAGTATTATTATTATTATTATTATTATTATTATTATTATTATTATTATTATTATTATTATCATCATCATCATCATCATCATCATCATTATTATTATTATTATTATTATTAAACTGTGTTGGATCTTTTTAACGTTAATAACAAAAACAATAAAGCCAATGAAAATGTTGCCGACCCTAAAGTTCATTTTCAAGCTACTTGTACACTGCATCTTTCTTGTTATAATTCATCCAAATTATAACCCAGAAAGACTTGAAAACGTTCTTCCCTTATCACATTACTTTACTCAGACTTTCTCTCACTTTTCCCTAAAAAAGAATACCACTTTGCTTCAGAGGGCACTTAACTCTGACCCATCCTCCCCCCTAAAGCTCATTCAATTTGGCCACACCTCACTGAATCTAAATTACTATATAAAAAGCTAAGAAAATCCTCATCAGAAAAGCCTTGTGTTAGAGCAAAAGCCTTCCATTAGCATGTCTGTTTCAATGCTTTCCATCACTATTTCTGTCCATCAGTCTAACTAGTGTCACTCCACTTCTGATAGGTTTTTATTATGTGCCGTCCCCGAAGGTAAAACGTGAACTTCCAATATTGTTCCACTGTCTGTCTCTCTTGAAATTCACTGAGCCTTATACTTTTAAATACCTGCTGGCTTTATGAGAGTAAAACTACTCTTCAAAGACACTTTACTCCTTTGTGGGGGGGTTTTTCCTTCTTAAAAGTTTTTGAAAAGTTTTATACACACACACACACACACACACACACACACACACACACACACACACATACATATATATATATATATATAAATACATACATTCCTTCTTGAGGAAATATATTTAAAAAGGAGGGCAAAGTTTATTTGCAGTATTGTATTTTCTTTGTCCTACATTGTTGATGCTGCATAAAATTTCCTGTTTCCTAAAACTCAAAGCACCCAGGAGAGTATACTCCAGACACATCGGCATTGTGGATGTTTGTCCATTAATTGGTGTGCTGCTGCATTTAATATCGCTGACATTTCATTTTGGACCTTGACTTTTTTTTCTTTCCTACCTTGCATTCCCAACTTGTCAACAAATTACTAATTGGATTGCACGGTCCCTCTGGAAACTAGACTATGACGGCAGAAGAGCTGCTTACAGTCAAACTCAAACTTCAACAGCCCTGAGGCTTCGGTATGTCTGTTCATGTCAAAACCACAGGTAACTGTCAGGCCACATCAATAAGATATACATTATTTAGTATTCCTGATTTTGGATGCTGCTCTAAACAAAAGTAAATCAATACATTTTCTCTGTCTGACATAGTACATTCAGCTGTATTGCACAGTGGTGTCGGACTCTGAAAGCAAAGCCCTTCAAACTTAATATATTGCAACATTTGTTCATTTTACTGTAGCACATCTAAACTCTTTCAGAAGAGGCTTCAAATAACCTGTAGTTTCAAAGCAGAAGCTGGAGTTTGTCAGGTAGAGCTTTTCTGATTTTCTACTGGAGCTGACAGCAACATAGAAGATGGAAAATGTCAACACTGACTGCTTCTTAAAATGAAACACATGACACTCACTTCACTCTGGCAGTCTCTCTTAAAAGACACTTTTGCACAGGAATGTGAAGGAAATGGAAACGCTCAGCAGCAGCAGCTCTGCCTAACAATCACCGACACAATATGATTTGAATGACAGCAGCAGGGAAGTGCATGTTCTAAAAATCCAACCTAGTACACGTGCAAGACAAGGCAACCCACTACTGAAGTCTGCTTGACTGCTAGTGTCAAAAGTGTGGGTGAATTTATCAGCACTCTTAATTCTTCCAGTGAGCAAGTCATTATCATAGCGCTACAGTACGCACATTTTTTTCCAGTGAGAAACTTTAGGAAAGCTGAAAAATTGTTTAAGAATAGAGGTACAATTTTATAATTGTTTAAGAAGCAGCTCTGAGACATCTCATAAGGCGGTGCAAACATCTAGCAGTGCTATTTTGTCCTCTAAACAAACTGTTTTTCCCCACACTGTCTTCACCCCCATTGTCTTACTCGGCCGGGACAGGTTGTCAGCTGCCCACTTTCAGGTATGTGGTTTAGTCATTTGTGTTTTACCCCCGCTGTGGGCAGCTGACTTGTCTGAGCTTGTTGCTAGGGGCAACCACCTCTCCCAAAGATTCCCCTTTGTGTTTTCCATGGAGACCGGATACTTTGATAATCTAAGGGATTGCAAAAGACGTGGGGGAAGTGCCGAGTGGCTGGCAAATGTCTTGTGAAGCATGTGAGTTTTCTCAAAAGAGCAAAATGAGAAAAGAAGTAGAAATGCCAACAGAAATACTGTGTGTTCTTGAGATGTCCGCTTCTATCACTCAATCTTTGTAAGACAGTTTTTGCCTTATAATTTCAGTAGCACTTTACATTACACCTTTATTACAATATAATAGTAGCCATTGGGTAACAAAGACGTTTGTCCGGTCTACCTTCCATCCCCCCCAACTAGTCATTGCAGATAGCTGGCCCTCCCTGAGCCTGTTTTTTCAGAGGCTTTTTCCTGTGAAAAGGAAGTTTTTCTCTCCCACTGTCACCAAGTGCTTGCTCAAAGGGGATATGTGATTGTTGGGGTTTGCTCTGTATTATTTTAGAGTTTTTAACTCACAAATATAAAACTATAAAGGCGATTACTGTTGTTGTGATTTGATGCTATATAAATAACATTGAATTGAATTAATAACTCATAACATTTAATTAAGTTTATGTGGTAATTTAGGATGAAATGCATTCAGCATGGTCATAAATGGCTTAGAACAATTAATTCATGAAGAGGAAACACATTTAAAGATATCAGTGATATTAGTCAGTTATATTTTAGTAGTAATATGGTAACAAGCTAACAATAAAATGGTATTATGATGCATATTGCCCAAATAATCCGGTCTTTAAGTGATGATGTGATGAATCCTGCTTCCGGGCCCAAACTACTCTGCGCTTAATAAGGCTGTTGTGTATTTAACATGTTTTAATGCTTTGTATCTTGTTCAGTTTAATCTCAACAAGCCCCTAAAAACAGTCAGTGATCACTGTCAGCCTCTCTCGGTTTTTATTACCACTGTTTTACCATTTTAAAGCTCAGTTTTATACCCTTACGATGTAACTACAGCCCAGCCCATGCAGTAGTACATTAATGACTAACCTCATATGTGGATAGATTATCTCAGTTGTTCTCCTGACTGAAGTTTGGTCCGTTTACAGCATCCTGACATGCGATTGCATTTGTCCGTAACCATCAGGAACCCTCACGTTAACTTTTATCGAGTGGAAAAAGGTTAGGGTTCATCCTCCAGCTTCACTGTTTATATTATGCTAACATAGCTGAGTCGCTAGCGATCACGTAGCACATCATTATATACCAGCTAGTCAAACTTCAGTAACCCTACAAACATCACTGCTGTTTAGTTTACTGTCTTCATTTATGTCAGAAGTGATAGCAGAGCTGTACGTCTTAATTTGTTTTGGAAATCTCTCAGTCAAAACATGGTATATTATATTTAGATGGAAACTAGCGAGCTAACTCCCTGCTAACTTCTAACGCCGTTAAATTTCATATATTTGTTTTTTATGGATGCCTGGATATTAAACTTAATTGTTACACCTGGTAGAGCAGCAACACTGATCATTTTATTACAGATGAAAGGATTTGGACAGTTTTTAACTCTCAGTGATGCCGCAGTGATCATGTGACTTAAGGACCTGCAGCGGAGTTTGGGCCCAGGGACGGCTAATGACGTCAGACTTAAAGACCGGATTACACCACCACCACCAGCCTAAACTGTTGATACAAGGCAGGATGGATCCATGCTTTCATGCTGTTTACACTAAATTCTGAACTACCGCAATTTTTAGTGAACCCATGCGAACTGTAGCCTCGGTTTCCTGTTCTTAGCTGACTAGAGTGAAACCCTTTGTGGTCTTTTGCTGCTGGAGCCCATCTGCTTCAAGGCTTGACATGTTGTGTATTCAGAGATGTTCCTCTGCCGACTTTGGTTGTAATAAGTGGTTATTTAAGTTACTGTTGAGTTATCATTGGCACAAAGCAGTCTGACCATTCTCCTCTGGCCTCAGGCATTACTAAGCATTTTCGACCAGAGAACTGCTGCTTATTGGATATTTTCTCTTTTACAGACCATTCACTGTACACCCTTGAGGTTATTGTCTGAGAAAATCCCAGGAAATCAGCAGTTCCTAGAACACTTGGATATGCCTGTCTGGCAACAACCACTCCATGTTCAAAGTCACTTAAATTACCTTTCTTCCCCATTCTGATGCTGATGCTGTATGGCGAAATTCATGAAGATGCTAACATGTCATTCACTGATTAGATTTGCAATTTGAATAGGTCGATATGTAACATGTAGCAGGTAAGTGTATTTCTATGAAGTAAAAATTGGTAACGGCATAATTGTTGTGCTTAAAGTGCACTCCTTTTTGAGTCAGTGTAACTAAATTTATATATTTAATGCTCTGCCGTGTTACCTGGAAACACTAATACACAGAAACTGAGAGTTTCTGCGTATTAACCACACAAACTTCAACAATTTCTTTTTAACTCTGTTATAATATTTGAACATTTATATACATTTAATAAAATAAGCAACAGTTGAACAACATTGCTATGTCTACCACATTGCCAAGAGGGACTGTGAGAAGCTGTCTGTAGCCTATATCAAGGTCAACCTTTAAATACCTTAATCTTTGTAGTCATTATAACAGCATCTTTAGTACAATGGCTTTCAGAGGCTCAGAGGACCTTCTTTCTGAATTTTCCAGTCTCATTGTTCCTTTAGCAAAGAGCAGATCTCTACACTGGCTGGTGTTTCTTTCAAAAGAGAAACAGTTTAGTTTCAGGCTATCTATTAAAATAACTTACAAGAACACTATTCTTCTAGCTCGTCATTTTCATCCTCAGTCTCTCAAAAAAGGTTTGCCCCCAAGACAGCTTCATCATGTTAATTGGATTTGTGATAGTGATGAAAATTATGTTAAATACGCTGGTGAAATGATGAAACACTTTAGAGATGATTCACAAGCCTTGTATACTGCTGCCAAAATCAAATAAGGATCAAAAACACAGAAAACCCCATGAAAAAATTAGTTTCTAGTAATTTTCCTTGTTTACCAAAACTTTCAATCAGTGTGCAGTACATTTTATACTGACAGTACCGTTACAGTAGACAGAAATTCTGGTGAAATCGCTAAGTATGAGATATAAGAGCAAATGCTAAATCATCAGGTGGCATTGCATACTCCAGTGCAAGGTATGAGCAAAAGTTCTCATTTGAATCGTTACACCATTACACTGCACCACTAGAAGAGCAAACGAAGAAACATATATTCCTGTTGCCCATGGGCAGAGACACACAGAAAATGAGCAGATATGCAAATGAGCAAGGGAAAAAGGAAAATGTAAATCTGGTTTGTGCTCTCTATACAAAACTGAGAAACAATTTATCTTCATTTTCAGTGAAATATATAAAAAAATCCCCAGACATAAAGATATGAAAAACAATAAGCTGCCTTCAACTCTCAAGGGACAGCAGATCCATACAAAAGCATTTCTCATACTGTGCTAGCGACAGCATTGAGACGAATGAAGGCACCGCAAATTTTCAACAGTGGCAGAGTGATGCCATTATGTCATGTTATTATCGTACAGAAAACAGACAGCATCCTGGATTGCTGATCAGCAGCTGATTGAAACCCACAAGCAGTCACAAGGAATAAAAACATACATGTGCATACCTACACACACAGACACACTTGCAGTGCGAGAAACACGTCTGCAACAAATCTGACTTCCCACTCAACGTGTAAAGTGTTCCAGGAAAATTCTATTTATGGTGCATCCACTCCAATTAGCAGACTTGTGCAAAAGCAAAGCAGCACGCCCACACCCAGCATAAATTCAAGATCTTTCTGCTGCTGATACTATCAGTTCATAAGTTTCTGGTAAAGCTTGATAAAACTGAAAAAACAAAGAGATTACATAATACAGTGTCCATAATTAAATATCTGTCTGTTGAACTTTATTTCTAGACTTGAACTGTTTTTAGAAGCTTTTGCTGGCATAAATTTTAAAAATGGCAAATGGTTTTTAAAAAAAATGACATTTCTTAGCATGAACACTTGATATATGTGTGTATTCATTTAGTTAAATACAGGGTTTAAATAGTGCTAATTGTTACATTTTGTATTTATTCTTTGCATGGTATTCCAACTTTTTGTACATCAAGCCTACAGTGGCTAAATTAATTAACGTTTAGGTCTAAACTACTGAATAAAGGTTTAAGGAAGTTTTTAAGAGTGTATTCAGTTCTTATATACTGTCTTTCTGGCACATATGTTAAAAGAGTTACTGGCCACTGGAGTCCCTTGTCCACTGTTTACACAAAGCAATATTCTACCTTCCTATGGGCCTTTTGACCCTTGGCAACCACCAATCACTAAGGAGAAATGTCAATGTGGTAGAAATTCCCCAACCAGTTGCCAAGCGGTTACTGGAGGCTAGCTTGCTGTTGATACTTGAAAACTAAGGGGTCACTGACCGGTGTGAGCAGCCTGCATGACTGGGTCTTTAGCAACCAACTTCACAAGGACAGCCAGCAACCTCCAACAACCACTCCACGACTAGTTTCTTCCTAGCGACCGGTGGTTGCTCACAGTCTCTAGGCTTCTGTGACTGAGGACTAGTATGACTAAAGTATATGAGCTGGAAAGATATTCTGGACTTTAATGGAAACTAATATAATGTTACTGATATCATATGTTAAAAATGTAACTTTTTAATAGAAATAATTACCTCCACACTGGTACTTTATTTTAAATTAGGAGTAAAGCCAAATATATGGACACTGGACTTCAAGCAGATATAAATATAATCCACTGAGTGTAATAACATTTACCAGAAAATAAACATTAACTGTCAGCTCATATAGACGAAGTAGCTGCCAAGTCTCATAGTGATTTAAAATTATGTCACATCTATCACAGGCAACACTGTCCTTGACCTGTGACATTAAACCTACTATAACAGTCTATAATCCCCATGGCAGAATGGAGTTAAGATCGACTGGTTGGAACAATTGAAATCATGTGTAAATGTGACTGCCTGTGGATCAGATGTCATTAATTAGAAACAACAGTCAACGAGAGATTACAGGTTAATATCAGGTATAAATATGGCCTGGAATGAAGGAATTTAGCTCAGAAGAGAAATCTTATCAGCCTTATGAGCAGGAAAACAAATGCAGCAATCAATTAAAGAGCATACAGTCATGTGCATATTGTTTTCACCTGAGAAAATACAAACCTGCCTCTCAGTCAGCAGAATATCATTCACCAACCTGACCTCTGACATATTTTGAAGCTCGTCTGTATGTCATCCACTTCATTTCAGATCTGCCTTGCTGTCATCCTCTGTGATCTGCAGCACAGCTGACTGGTGTCCTACTGTTACGCGTGTCTACTCCTCCAAGCTTGAAGTCGGTAGGCGAGGTGCATGCCATGAGCCATACATATAAGAAGCCATAAATTTACACATAGGAGACCAGAGGGGAGGAGGTTTCAAGCAGCCTAGTGGTCTTCAAAGTAATATGTAATCTTCACTCCTTTGCTCGTGCAGTACTCATCACTGCGCTCGGGCGCATCCCATAACCTTCTGCCATCCTGCTCAGTAAACCGCTCAGTGCCATGAAGATGTTTATGGTATTTCACACCCTGCCCTGCACTGCCTCATTCCTCTGAGCGACAGCTTCCTGAATGGCATTAATAAATTGAGCTGCACCGTTAGGCGTCTCCACTTCGGTTCACAGGGGAACAAGCACTCATTCGGCAGTTATAAGAGATCCAGGTCAGAAGGCTAGGTTTGTCTGTACCATTTTATCAAATAAAAAAGTAAAATGTCCACTATGTGGCACAAACTTGTACACTACATTAATTTCTCATTACCCTGCTGTAGTAACAGTTCACAGAACTGTGCTTTTAAGATACCGCCAGGATATAATCACCTTGCATCAGACCCAATGTTCAATAAATTTATTCACTCACACATACTTTTTGATACTTTTTGATCGTCCATGTCCCTAAAATCTAACTACAAGTAAACATCTTTAAACCCACCTTTGTTACTATCATAGGTACGCCTGTCTGTGAAACATAATTTTTAATCATTTGTTTCTCAGTGGACTCACAGGCCTGTTTGACTCAACCTCACACTTTGACATCATTTCTGTGTAACATTAACCTTTCCTTGTGCTGCTACTGTTTGCAGCCTCTGTGGAAAAACAGCAAAATTAGAGTGGTAAGACTGGCTGATACAGAGACACACACGGTGGTTTTAGAGGTGAGTTGTGCAAAGGGATGTGCCTTAGAATACTGATCCACAGCCTGCAGCTTGTTGAATCTTCCCCTGAGATAAAAATCCCTTCCTTCATCCTTTCCCTTCCCACAGCAAAATGATTTAACATCTGCGCCAGGGAAGGGTGCTACTTAAAGCAATATAGATAAGTGTTTATCTTCAATTTGGCACATAATATTAAGATAGTAATTGGATGTTATCCCTGGGCTAATTTCTGTTGCATGGCTCACTTGATTTATTTTGAGTCATCACTTTAGTCATATTAGCTATTTATCCAAACGAATCGTACCTCTGTGAACAGTCAATAAACAGGGAAAGGGCAAAAAATACACAAACCACTTAAGTAAGTGTAATTTAGATCATTTTGCACACACTTCAGAAACAATACTGATGGTGATTTTGAATGACAAAATCAAAATGAACAAAAAATATAACAAGTAGTGCTGGGCGATATGACGATATATATCGTGTGGACGATAGAAAAGTGTCTATCGTGCCATTTGTCTTCGATAGTTTCTATCGTTTCTAACCTAATTTTATAAATTATTACATAAAATATATCAATAAATAGCCTGTGGCACATATATTACTGTTGTCTTGTCACTATACATACTCTTAACTTTATGCAAGAGAAAATAAAGTATAAAAAATATATGTTTTTCGCAAAGAAACTCCGTCTTATGGTTATGCTGCTTTACGTGCACCCGGATTTGTGACATGCTTTACCGTAACTCAAAACGATGGACGTGTGACAGGTTGCAGTTTCATGCCCGAACATGCAACAGGGAGACACACCTACAGAGACAGCCCACGAAGAAGCACTTTTACTGAAAAGAGGGGGTACGTCTGTGACTTGGTTACATTTTGGGTTCAACAGCACTGACACGGAGCAGAAGACGCCCATTTGCAAGCTATGCTATAAAACTATTCCTGCGCCCGATGGCAACACGACAAATCTCTTCTATCACCTACAGAAGGTCCACGAAAAAGAATACTCAAGAATCCAGAAAATCCGGGCTAAACCAAGTTGTGGAACAACGGTAGCAAGTTGGGAAAAGAAAAACTATAGCCAGCCGAAGATACAGCAGTCTTTTGCACAAGGCACGCCGTATGAGAAAGCGTCCCAGCGCCATAAACAAATCACAGGAGCCATCTCGCGTTACATTTGTAAAGGCATGGCCCCTGTTTATGTAGTCGAGAAGGACAGCTTTCGTGACCTCATCAAAGTCCTTGATCCGAGGTACGTTATGCCCGGTCGTAAGCATTTCAGTAAAGTCGAGTTGCCTCACTTATATGATGCATGCCGGGCCAAAGTAGAGAAGGATGTTTGCAGTGTCATGCATTATGGCTTGACTACTGACCTATGGACGAGCAGAGATACGCAGCCCTACATGAGCATAACCATCCATTTCATTAACAAAGACTGCACCCTCTGCGCTCGCTGTTTACAGACTGCATACTTTCCAGATGACCACAGGTCAGGTGGTATATCGTGATATATATCGTTATCGTGATACAAAATAATTCATATCATGATAAATATTTTTTTCCATATCGCCCAGCACTAATAACAAGATGGGGGAAAATGCAAGCTTTCTTATAATTTTCTTTTAGTAGTCTTTAAGAATATTTCTCCAGGTGTCTTGAAAGACATTCAAAGCTCTTCTTTGGATGTTCTCTCTCAATATTCACACAGCTTCACTAATGCTGAGGTCTGGGCTCTGGGAAGCCAATCCATGACTGATATTGTTCCACTGTGTGTATTTTTATCCAAGTATTGCATTGGCAGTGTGTTTGGGATCACTGTCATGCTGAAAAATTGAGCCATTGCCAATCAGATGTTTCCTAGATGACACTGCATTGTGGATCAAAATCTGCATTAAAAATTCCATCGACTTTGATGGGATCTCCAACACCACCGACTGAAATGCAGTGCCAAACCATGACAGAGTCTCCACCGTGTGTCATAGATGGCTGTAGGCACTCACTGTCGTACCTGATCTCCTTCGCACATACTGACGATGAAATTGTATTCATCACTCCATCAGACCTGTTGCCAGTGATTTCCACTCCAGTTCTTGTGTAATTTGCTATACCTCAGCCTTTTCTCCCTCTTTCCCCTCTTAAGAATTGCTTCTTAACAGCCACATTTCCAGGCCATTGTTGGAACCACTGAAGAGACGGATGCATTTCTCAGGTCAGGCCTTTGTTGGATTTTTTCCTATTTGTTAAGGACACAACTTTTAGATACTGCTCATTTGCTGTAGATAGTTTTTTCAGCTTCTTCTTTTTTTCCCTCAATTGTCCAGTTTCCTTGAAACTTTCAAAGCACACTCTTCACAGTTTTGGCTAACTCTTTGGGAGTCACCTTGTTGCTGCAAAAGTACAATTTTAGGCATGTCAATCTGTGTTATCGTTGGCATTTATTTAGATTAAACTAAAAAAAAAACTTTATTATGTGTTTTCCTGATAGGCTACTACTAAAAAAGTGCCTAAAGATACAATTTAAAATTGGCTTTTTGTTAAGTTGTCTGTTATGTGTAGATATACAGTGTTTAGGCTTGGGGAAAAAAAATGGACTGAGTGGGAAATTAATGAAAACGCAGTCAATGTCAGCCAATTACATGGAAACCCAAGTTCTTTTAAGAAAATCATGTATAAATGAGGGGTGCAATAAGACAGAAAAAAATACTTGTTTACATGTTTGTGTAACAGAATACAGAAGTAGATTATGTAACACTTAATACTAGTTACTGTACCACTCACTATGTGTCAGATTTAACAGACATCTGAAAATTACCTTTAATATGTTTTTAAGACAAAAGGAAAGCGGTGCATAGATAACTGCCTGAATCACTAACCGTTTAATGCATGACAAGGTAAAAATGGTTCAAAATAGAACATTTAGCAAATGCGGGAAAATTGGTTTTGTAAAAAAAAAAAGGGTAACAAGCTATGAGCACGAATGTGTCAGCAAAACCCAGAAATAATAACCCTGAATTGCTTAAATTGGTATTTACTTTTGTGCTGCTGTGCTCTGGAAGAGGATGTTAATGTTGGTTTATTTAGCCCTGGTTTATTTGACTGTCACTCAGAGTCAATGTCAGTCTATAATTCTTTAGCTATTCAAAATAAAAACTATTTCATCAAGCGAGTTCTGTGAAAATAACAGCATAAAAGCCATTTATCTTTAAGTGTTGTTAAATATTCCTGCTGAGCACATTTAATCGAATTCTCTCCCATTTTACTACTGCTGACGGTCTGGAGGAAGGAAACCACGCCAGGCACTGCATGCACTAATGAGAGACTGGATTAATTACACTTGTAATATTATTTGTTAATAAAATAAAACTGAATTTGATTCTGTGCATGGGGGAATTAGACATCTTCCAAATCTGATTCATTTATCAAGAGTGGTCAGCTTTTTTTCTGGTAGGAAAGGTCAACTGCCGATTTAAAATGACCACCTGAGACTATAAATTAACTTACTGAGGGATGTGTCACTATTAAGGCTGTATTGCTAAAGCTGTATGAATAAAAATGTATCACAAAAAATACCACATTGTTTGATAGACCCTCTGAAGCCCTTGTGACCAAGACCTGTTCTCCAGCTGGACGATACTGCTGACCACAACATGCCTGGGCTTTGATACTGGAGCTGTTGCAGTGAAAGGTGACAGATGAACCACAGCTTTCATTGTCCACTCAGGAACAAAGGCCTTCTTTGCCAGTTCTAACATATTATAAAAGGCACTGTGCATCAATATGGACACTTTATATAGCACTAAATAGCATAACTATCTCTCATTTCTTGTTGATAATAAGCAAAAACAACATATAGTCCTCCCCATCCTATATTACTACTTTCAAATACTGCTGATAATAAGCTCTATCTTAATGTTTGATTTTACGTTTGTTCTGCAGTAATTCATCATGTTTGTGTGAGCTGAAAGAGCTAAACAGAACCAGGTATATCACTTTTCGATCGATTTTACACCCCACACATTTTTATTTTTTTTTTACTATATCCCATTTGCTGCCTGTGTGGATGCTCTTAAAGATCCATGAAGGCTAAGGAAATACATAAACCATGATGGAAGCTGCTGCTTTGTCTGAATAGGGGATCTATAGGCAAAGCCGTTTTGAGAGATGTCTGTGTGATGCCTGTGGGCCTGGGTCTCAGGCATGCTAATGTGGCATTTGGGTTCAGAAGTGAATGTGACAGGAGATGATGGGAGTGGGCAGGGGACAGGCAGAACCCCTATTATCACTATGATAAGCAGCTCTTCCTTTCTCTTAATTTCATAGGAGGTCAATCCGAATGCAGACTATTAGTCCGCTCATGCTTAACGTACTTAGTGTAAGTAGGCCCTGATGTAGAATGGATACATGGAAGCAGAAGATTCTAAGTATGCAAATTTTTAAGGCATCCTGTTTTGTTTTTAAAGAACATTTCAATTTCTTCAAGTGCAAAAAACAAAAAAAACAAAAACACAGGTGTGATATGAGACTTACTGAGAAATGTGCTGCATACTAATGTAATAATGTGCTATACAGAGGTAGTAATACACTAAAAACTACGCCCTACAAACACTAACATACAGTTTATGGTCATGAGTCAAATGTAAGTGGCATGCTAGAAATGTCTCTGCCTGTTTGTCTGGCTTCAATCACGCTGATATGAAGACACTGACACTCGATGCTTTATGCAAATGCTGTTCCAACATGTTGAGTTACAATATGTCAAGCTACACAGATGGGCATTCAATGATACATTGAGATCCAAACTACATTTTTTTTAATGGGACACAAGACACGGCATTTAGAGAAGACAATTATCTATCAAAAATGTACTTTTGCAAACCATTATACTAATATTCTGGTTTAATAATGGTCAAATGTTGAGCTTATAACTAAAGGATGTTGCTTTCATTGCTGTTCAGTCAACTGAGTTCAAATTAATGAAAACTGCTCCCACTGCTCTGACTGGAATTAAGCTCTCTAATGTTTCCTGAGAGTGTATAGACTAGGAAGGCTAAATGGAGAATGTCTGAACCTCTGTCATTCTCTAACTTCTATTGATCACAAGCCAGTGTGTGATCCCCAGCCTTCTAACTTTCCTCCAACACCCAATTCCTGCTTAGCCTATTGGCACATTAATCCCAATCTGCAATAGCTGCCGTAATGCAGATTGCATTAGCTACTGAGCGATCAAATTAGGGGCCAGCGCACTCACCCGCCTCCTCTATCATTGGCACTTTCCGATGGAGACAACTACACGCTTACATTCAATTTGCTGCCCTAATCTAATCGAGCAGCTCGCACGCAGCACTGCGGCCTGCTTCATTTCTTGCACACTTGGTGACACGGAAAACATGATTTCTACAGCTGGACAATGACACACGCAAGCATCCACAGGCACGCATAGGCCCACACGCACTGACATAAATTCATGCGAGCATATGTATAACCCGTTTCCCAACATTCGAATCCGGATGTCCTCGTGGACGCGCATGCTTCCCTGCATCTACAAACAAATTTGATGCAAGCCCTTCCCAGGAGCTTGCTGCCTCCTTGTTAGATGTCGGTCGAGATGTAGCGTTGTGAGTTGGTGTTCACACTTTCTCTTAATCATCGCAAATCATCTCCAAAGCATGCTTTTAGCAGCCTCACAGGTAGGTGGCAAGAGGAGCGCCACAGTCACAAGAAAGTAAAAACAGTACTGCTGACTTTATTTAAATAAACTTCCCATTTTAGACACAGCAGCGTTATTTCAGTTGGAAAGCATAAAAGGTATCTGGTGAATGCAAAGGCTTTAAAATGCATATAAATTAAAAAAAGAATAAAACTGGGCTGTATATTAGTATATATATCATTATTTAGCTATTAATCCACATGCTTTATTTTTTGTGTTTATAAGTTGTTTTGTTTTTTACCAGTTTCACAAAACATAGCCTAAAAACATAAAATACCCTTAATAAAATTCCAAGATCAGATTAAGGCAAGCTTTTGTTTTCACACATCAAAAAGTTTCCTTTCTAGTGCAATTAAAAAGACAAAGCTCACTATAGTAAAGTAACAGACTTTTAAAGCATAAATGAGATTTCCTGCTTCTTTCTTGATATTAAAAGTTTGTGAAACACTTTGTATCTCAACAGTTTGGTCCATACATTCACCCAGACATTCAGTGCTTTTTAATTACGTTCTAATGTTTAAGATTAAAACAGATAAGTCTGTGAAAGACAATAAGCTCCGTGACTGCTAGTGACATGTCAGTGCAAAATCTTAATGACTTCAGACTTTGATCATTAAATAAAGAAAGAATTCAACCCCATAGATCTACAACATTCTTCCCACGGGGAGAGAATAAATAAAATCAATATTTGCACCCGTGAAGCATTTCTCCAGGCTCCACACTACAAACCACTGATGTCTCATCTCTTTTAATGAGGGATTGCTCACCAGGCCTCTTTAACACACTGACTGTTCCCACTGCAGCTTCAGGCTGCTTCTAGTTAGAATGTGACGTACCATGCTGTAAGTGTGCCCACCATGAAGCTATGCAAGAAGGGGTTGGCAGCATTACTCTTCAGAACAGTGGTGCTACCAGCCACTTTATTAGGTACAATTTGCTAGCATCAGGTAGGACCCCCTTATGCCTTAATTCTTCACAGCACAGATTCAACAAGGTGATTTTCATCCTTGCTGACATGGCAGCATCATCACACAGTTGCCACAGATTTATAAGCTGCACATCATAGATGTGGATCTATGATTTTGTTATTTGGAAGCAGCCATGAGAAGATGGGTATACTGTGGTCACAAAGGGATGGACGTGGTAAGCAACAATATTCAGGCAGCCTGCAGTGTTTAAAAAATGCTGAGTTGGTCCTAAAGAGCCCAAAGTGTGCCAAGAAAATATCCCCCACACCATTACACCACCAGCAGCCTGAACTGATGACACAAGGCAGGATGGATCCATGCTCTCGTGATATTTTTGCCAAATTCTGACCCTATCATCTGAATTTTGCAGCAGAAACCAAGACTATTTATACACATGGAATTAGTACACATGTATCAAAGAAGCAAGAAAGAGTCTGGAATTTAAACTAGATTATTTTCAAAGGTGTATATTTGAAAGTAATCTTTTTCAATTAGAAGAATGTTTGGTTTCTGTTACTCTTTTGGCAAGCTAGAAAATGAAGATTTGAAATATGTATTTTAGCCCAAGGCATGCTTAAAAAAACATAAGCAAATAGAGTTTTGACCTGAGAGTAGAAATAGTAAAGTGTAAAGGCACTGGTCCCCTGTTACATTAGCACTTTAGTCTCATAGGGCTAGCCTAGCTCTTCTTTTATTTTATTTTTTTATGCACTACCTTCAGACTATCTGGTCAAGATTTGTATATATCTATAAAGAGCTACATTTGTGCCCAGGAAAATTAATGCAGGGAGACAAAATTTTGTCAACACTTTACAGACTAATGTGTGATCACACATCCAGTATTAGCTAGTATTTTTATCCTGGATATTAAAAAATGGCAACTACAGATTCATTGTCTCTTGGTTTGCATCATTTCAAACATGTTAGAAATGATTTAATTTCATCAGTATCAGGATATAAAGATAAGATAATAAAACATTTATTGAAAGCAGAGTTTTAGCTGCACATCCAACGGTGGTAAAATGACATATGGTTATGCTTTTACATATACTAGCTGCTGACGGGCAATTTTTCCTGCAATTTTTAATCGCAAACAAGATTTGCATGCTAGCAAACATAGAAATTGGGCAAATGTGGTCAGCATCAGCCTGTGTTTCCATTGCTGCATAAGACGAAATAAGTTTCAGCATCTGTACACATCTCTTAAAGATTAAAACCAATAATAACGGGATAACCGTGACCGCTCTGGCTGGGGCCTCTCAGTGTGAAATTTGTAGGTTCGCCTTGAGTCCTCATAGGTTTCCCCTGAGTGCTCGAGTTTCCTCTGAAACTTGCACAAACACATTAAAGTTGGGTGAACTGGAAACTTGTCTGTAGGCGTGAATGCAAGTGTAAATGTGTTTGTTTACATCTGTGGTAGCTGCGACACTGACTAGTGACCTGGACAGGATGCATCGAGCCTCTCACCTAAGCCAGAGCTTCAGCTTCATTTTTCACAACAGCAATCCCCTGTGCTTATCTTGTCACTTTTACATATCGCCACTTCTTCCCTATGGGAATAAGCCACAAACAGGAAGTGGTGTGTGCAAGTTTACAGGAACACAGACAAAAACACACAATTCATACACAGAGTACAAGACAGAATGAGAGTCCTAAGTAAATCCTTGCCTAATTAAAAGATGCTGTATTGGACAAACTGGTAACAGATGGCTTCTAAAGAAGGCTCACAGTGAATTCATTATAGGCTGAAATTACAAATACACATTGGGATGCCTACCCTCGAGTCATCATAGAAGAATCAAAAGGACATAGGCCAGTGCTTTTTTTAAAGTCAGGTGTTGTTGCAGCAGGACAGCCACTTTGGAAAAGAATTTGTGTGAGATAAAACAACAGTTCAAAGACACACACTGTGTTCACAAAGATCAACACACACCACAAGGAGGCAAAACAGAAACCACACAAAAATATGAGTCCTTCTACCACAACATCAACTAACTGTCCGTGTGTAAGATTAATCCAGTGCTTAATCTTTATAGATTATCTTTGAAGTGACTTCTGTTTTTGTAATTGATTTTCTTTCCTTATCACCCATAGTATCCTTTGTTGTTTTTTATTTCCTCGAGGACTTCTGTGAATCACATTTTTTATAAAAACAGTGACATTTCCTTTTTCATAAAGGCTACATAATTGATCAAAGGTTCAAAAGTAAAATGGACTGTAAGGCCACCTGGGACCAACAGAAGAAGGACGCAGCAGCAGAAAAGGTGTCTGAAAATTACCTTCGCATGAGATAACACAGCATCTATCCATCTCACGGCTTCCTCCTGATAGAGGACAGAATATTTATCCTCCGCTTCCTCGAGTTTGACCATTTGTTTCACACTTTCCTGAATTCAAATATAACTTTCTTAGAGCACCTCTTTAAATATACATAATTAGGGATCAGCTTCTCCACACAAGGTATTTCAATACTAGATTAAAACATTAAATGTAAAAAAAAAAAAAAGGCCAACTTGGGGGAATTTAAAACTTTTGCAGTCTCATTGTGCATACTGTGGTCTCTGTCTGACTTGCACCAGCTCTGTTTATTAGTGTTGGAGATTTAGCTTCAGAGAGCAATGGTGCCAATATTTTACATAAAAAGTGAGAGTTATTTAATATACATATCCACCTCTGATATAACAAATAAGTGCCTCACTGTGGTGGAGGACAAGTCATTTTGCTGTAGCCTCAGATAAAGCACTCCTAAATGTGCCTACAGCAAGACATGTTTGTATCCCTAGGCAATAGCTATGTGTTTTGTAAAGTACGTGCAAGTGTGCCCGGGAGTTCTAAAGATAAAAAGCTTATATGTTAACATTATGCTGATATTTAGTATAATATGCTATGTAACGAGGACGTTACTCTAAGGCTAATGAAATTAACCAAGGTTAACTGGAAGCAGCGTTGTCAAACTAGGGGTCTGATTCAAAACACTCTGTCTATGCACAGTGAGGGAAATGTGCATCTCATTTCTATCTGATTTGTAAAGCTGTGGTTTTGCAGGGTCCTCTTATAGATTTGAATCATCGCCTACATTTTAGGCATCTGCAAAGACCTCATTTACAATCCTGTCTTTAGTCACAAATGCATGTAGACACTCCACTGACACTTCATTACTTGCACGTGAAAGTGCTGTTTGCACCACAAGCTGAAACCAAGATACTCCTAAAATAAAGCTTTTATGTGATGATCTCAGCTGTGGAAATCAGGAAAAGGAAGAAAAAAAAAGGAAAAAAGAAGGGAAAAAAAACCAATATAAGTTATTCTCCAACAGTAATTATAGCAAAGCATTTGTCTTCTTTTGCAAGTACTGTGCTTTACAAAAAGAAAACATGGAGACAAAACAAAGGAGACAGAGCCACACTATCAGTGTTGCATTTACACAGCGTCTAGCATAGCGTTACCAGAATATTACCACTTTTTCAGCATAAACAGAGCATGTCCCGTCTCCCCTCATAATATTATTTCTTTCCCCTGCTGTTGGTACGGAAATGCCCAAAGGCCATCTCATGTCTGTGCGGCTACTTTACATAATTCTAGTATCTTATTGCGCATCCAGTAGAAAACAAACGCAAAAACACAGAAAGAAAGAGGTCTGCAGCATAGCAGCAGCTACAAAAATCAAGTGACAGGAAAAAAAAAAAGAACTCAAAATATATTTTAGGAAATGTCAACAGCTGATCTCTTTTGACACTTCTGCTCCTGCTCCTCTCCTGTGTCACAACAGCCAGAGGGTTGTGGATTAACAGCCGTATGTGCCAACCATAGGGGTCTTTCTAAGTAATCTGGGATCTGTTTAATATTTGCTCACCCCCAGTGGTAAGGCAGTGTGGCCTTTTCACTGTGGGGTAGTCACCACTAATATAGCGGACTGCATTCATGTGGTCCGTTGAAGGTCAGAGCTACATATGACATGAAGATGAAGATTTGAAAATCAGTTCTCTGCAAAAATAAAGACCTTTGCTTTGGGTTCAGTGAGTGAGGCCTAATTAAAGTACAGTGAGGCATATTTCATTCTCGACTTAATAACAAAACTACATAGGCTGAGTAGATTATTCAGAGATGACATTGGAGTATTTACAAAAGACTGCTCTGTAAACCAGGCATGAGTGATAAAGCAGGGATAAAACAACACACACACACACACACAGATGCTGTCATCACTCAAACAAATGTATGTGTTTTGTTTTGTCTTTTGAATAAAGTGGCTTCTCATGAAAACAAATGAGTATCTGCTCACTTTACCAGCAAACAGAGATTACTGTATTATGTTACAGCCTGAATTTGCAGGAACAAGATGTCTTCTTAAAATATATCAACCAACTGTGACCGCCCACATTGTTGACACTGACTAGATTTGCATGCTCTATTCAAAATTTGGCTAAAAGAAATGGCATGCTCTTAATTGTACAAAGTGGACTGGAGTTAATTAACTAAACAAACTTGCATGAATATTGGTGTAAATATGAGTACAAGATAAGAAAAGTGGTCCAACTCAGGCTCAGATGCAGAGGTGTAAAGTGCACCTCTTTGGCCCACATGCTATCGAGCAAAAATAAAGTCTTACTGCTAAACTGAAGAAATTAGCGGGTCACTGCTGAAGTTAAGAAAACTGCAAGCATACTAGCTGATTTGTGAACAAAAGCTATATAAACTGTTTAGCAGCCCAAAACAATTCAAAAGTAAACAAACCAAGTAAAAATCTTCAAGTTATTACAAACAAGTATTTCTGACTGAAATGAAATTAACAGTGCAAACACAAAAAATACACAGAAACCATGTGTCTGTGTATTTTTCAAACATCCTGGTATGAAAATGTGTGTCAGTGTTTAAATGTTCTTTACAAAATGACAGATTCCGACTGAGCCAAAAGTTCCAGCAGAGAATTGTTTCCTAAAGGCCATGAACTTCTGTTTAAAGGCCAAGGTGTCCTCGCCGACTTAGCGAGATGTAATAAGCTGAAACCGAGTCAATAAACCTCACTGAGCTATCTGACGAACAAGTTACTTGACACACACTAATAAGATTTTGTGTGCGAATGTGAATGTGTAGAAGGAAACGGTGCTTCCAAACAGGGATCGTGGCTCATTGTGGGAAATGACCGGACACTGTGTGGCTGCACAAACCTTCTATCTAAAGTAAACTCTCCCGCTGCCTCAGTCTCACATCCAGGCTGCCATTCTCAAAGCAGATGAAAGAGGGCAGGCTCACACATTCAAAGAGACCTTTATTAAAAGGCTAATGAGAGAACAAGCCGTCATCCCAGACTGAAAATCACCAAATCTGAAGTTTTTGTATAAAGGAAAAAAAACCCTGTCATTACTTAGTGGCAACAATTATGCACATATCGACTCAGGTGAAATGTAGTGGGTAAAAAAAAATGTGTGGCCAATTTATCTCTCACCCAAACAGCAAACCTGTGACTAGTGGAGAAGACAGATAAATGCACAAACTACCCGAGTACACTTACAAAGAAAAAGCCTAATTGGCAGCATGGTGCGTGATGTCCTGCAGCTGCTGCAGAACGAAGAGTATCCAAGAGCCGAGGGGAAGAAGGAATCAATAAGTGCACCACAAACGCTTCTGCCTCTTATCACCTTTACTTACTGCATCACTGGGCTGTCGCTAAGAATAGGTTCCTCAGACCAATGTTACACCTACCAGGATGATTAAACCCTGGAAATGCTTAAATGTTTACAACGTTTTCTCGAAATGTGCAGACAGATAACAGACGTAAAGGACATGATTTTACTGAGATCGCTGCCAACACTTAGAGAATAAGATGTAGACATAGCGTTTTAAAACATGAGGTTATAGCCAGCATGCCAATGTCATATTGTCTTTTAATTGCAATACCTGTAATTTTGTGTAGTTCTGAGCTTCTTCACCCCTACTCACCTTGTCAGTCTCTTCTGGAAGCACAGAGATCCAGGAGGAAGCTCAGAGGGGACAGAGCCTTCTCTATTGTTGCTCTTAAATAATGGAATAACTTGCCCTTGCACGTTAGAGAGGCCCCCTCACCGTCCACTTTTAAAACACATCTTAAAACCCATTTATTCTTTGGCTTTCAACCCCAGCGAGACTTCATTTTCCTTTTAGTTTTTCTTTTAGTTATTTGACTTTTTAATTGGTTTTATTTATGTCTTATGTATTTTTATTATTTAGTTACAATAAATACCATTTTTTGCCAGCTGTGAAAGTGCATGTGAAAGCAAATTAGTACTAAAAAGTACATTCCCATTCCCGATCACACTTTGATAATCAGATGCCTAGAAGCTGACATTCAGCCTAGTGAGTCTCAATTGCACAAACCTTAGAAAAATGCAACAATTTTGCTTAGGCGTAAATAGGTTAAGCATTAGATGTGATTTACCGTAGATGTAAACAAGTGCACGGCTCTGTGTGAAAAACAGAAAATAAGTGAATTACAGAAGTGCTGTTATTCTCTGAAAGCTCGGCAGAGCAAACAAGAAAGCAGGCATTATATGAAATTTTAGGCAGAGCCCAGTGTGTACACTGAGCTTCAGAGCATCATGCCCAGACTTTGTAGGAAAGAAAGAGGGGGGGAAAAACTGATGAAACTGCCATCGGCGTCATTGGAGTCTAAATATAGCTTTGTGCATCTACAGCCAAGTGTTCCCTCTGCAGACTGTCAAATGGCAAACTGAAGGAATAACAGCCATATTAATTGTAAACATATAATATGTAGCCTTGCAGGTCAGGCCTCCACCTCTTGGCTCGATGCTTTCTGTTCTTCCAAGGTTATTATTTCTGAGAGCCCTCAAGAATCGAGAACCTGGTGTTAGCCAATAAAATGTAATGCAGAGAACAATGCTGAGGAATGACAGCATTAATAATGAAGGAGCTTTATCTTGCTCTCACCACGACCTGCATCTTAAAGCACACAGACACATTCACAGAAAAAGCAGACAGGCATATTCCTCCGCCAACTCAAATTTTCACCAAGCTCCCCGGCAATCAGTCACTGAGACAAATGCGTGCTCGCAAACTCACACATTACTTATTGACTCTCACTCTTGCTTTCTGCACTTTGATGGCATCGCTGCCACAACCCCTGTTTTTCTGCACCATCCCACGCAGAAATCGTTGGACAGAGAGCAGTTAAGGGAGTCTACGCCTTGAGCCTCGGAGGCATTAAAGATGTAGAGGGGCTGAAGAGGATCAAAGTAGGGGCGATGCTGCCACGCCTTCTCCCCGCCTCCATTTCCCTTTGGGCTGGTGCAAAGTTCTCAGTGCCAGACAAAAAGAGTAAAGAGAGGTTCACTTTAAAACTGTTAAGTCTTGTGATGTCTGGTGATAGTTAGCAACATTTTGTCTCTGCACTGAGTGCAGCAACTGCATTTGTGTGTTTTTTTACAAATATAAAACCTCTATGCCACCATACACGGTGACGTGGTGCACTGTTGCCTCATAGCAACAAGGTCCTGAGTTCAATTCCACCATCAGGCCAGGGGCTTTCTGTGTTTGCATGTTCTCCCCATGTTTGTGTGGGTTCACTCCGGGTACTCCAGCTTCCTCCCAAAGTCCAAAGACATGCAGTTAGTGGGGTTAGGTTAACTGGAAACACTTAATTGCCCATAGGTGTGAGTGTGAATGGTTGTTTCAGTCTATGTATTAGCCCTGCGACAGACTGGGAACCTGTCCAGGGTGTACCCTGCCTCTCGCCCTAAGACAGCTGGGATAGGCTCCAGCGCCCCCCCCGTGACCCTGAAAAAGATAAGCAGACGCGAATGGATGGATGGATAATTATAAATAAAAGTATAAATCTGTCATAGGTAGTGACTCTAGATGGTCATGCCCCACCAATACTGTCGCACCCATTTTCTTAACTCAAACTAACACATATATCTTTAATTAGGTAAATCATCTTTACACAGAGACACATATTAGCGCTATTTAAAATAATTAAACTAATCAACCTGTTTTGTAAACAATACACACTCCTGAGTTAATAATCACTGTAGGAATAAGCCCAAAGAAAAAAAATACAATGTGGGATATTTAAAGGACAAATTACAGTCAAAGATTTAATGACAAACTGTGGTTGTAGGTCCCACTTCCACCTTCCACCCTTGTACACTGTACTGTAAGAGGGAAAAAAAATAATAGTCTTTCTAATAAGGGTTTCTCTCAGTGGATCAAACTCTGGTATGTTTTTGGTTGTTTTGTTTTGTTTTTATTTCCTGGCCTGCAGTTTTAAATCGCCATATGCTCAAGAGCTGTTTTCTGATCCCAGATAAATTCATAAAGTCAGTAAAGGTACTTACTTTCATAAGACATCTGTACATTTATCTCACTTGGGTATGTAGGAAAAGTAATTTAAAATTGCCAAACTCCTAATATAGTATTTCTCTGCTCGCTTAATTTTCATGCAGTATGCGCAGTTCCTTTCTTTTCTTATGGCAAATACTCTGTATCATATATATATATCACACACAAACCAAGGAAAGCATATTAGTATATTGCGCCCACTGCATATCACATACTTTACACAGTGACACAAATGGGGAGTGTTGGGCAAAGCAAAAAGCAAAACAGCACTAATCAGATATCCTTATATGCAAACAACCAAAGCACCTTTGAAAAGCTATAGTGCCTACATTCCCAGGGGGTCCGGGCTATATACAATATACTGTAGAACAAAGCAAAAACGAGTAGGTATCTGCATAACAATTCAGCCCTTAAACATGTACCTGAACACAGCTTTGTCATCTAAGTACCGGGAGAAAAAAAAAGGCTCTACTACAAAGCTTGATATTCAGACATGCTGGGATGGGGGCAGTAAGTGGGAGGATTCCTCTACCTGACTTTGTAGAAAATAACTGGCTTTTTAACAAGGTGGCTTGATTTAAGAATATCATTACTACACTCGTGGGTTTATGTGTATTGCTGTGGATTGGTGTGACAAAGTCAGAAAACAAAACCAGAACCAAACGGAGTTCAACGAGCACCATTTCAGCAAACTATGTGCATGTTTTGGGAAAAAAAGAAAGAGAAACATTACAAAAAGGTTGAAAGACAAGACCCTTAAGTCCACCACACACACACACACACACACACACAACATGAGGCAAAACAGTAATGTAGAAGAGACGGCCACTCATTCTCTAACTGTGTTCAATTCCCATTCACCATCATGCTGCCTGACAGACAGCATGTAGTTTTTCAGCTGCACGCGAGGGGTACATGGCTGGTACAAGGCACAAACACTGACTACAGACAAACAGACAAGAAAGATATGTTAAGAACAGATATCTCTGCGTTTTCTAGAAGCCAAAACAATTCTGACTTTGATGAAAGAAAAACCTCAAAGCAAAAGCATACTTCTAAAGCATAAAGTGGTTGCAAAAACAATGGCTGGCTGTGACTGAACAGACACATTTATATTCACCCACAGAACCATCTAACCAGAGCGAAGGGCACTTCAGTTGTTTACTCTGTGGATACACCTGAAATCAGCACAGTTCCTCTGGATAACCTCTAATCAAGCCATTGCATGAAATATAGATGTTGTGGACAACCAAAGCAAAATTTCTATATTTAATTCAGCAAATAATAAGATCAAAGAGGATGAGGAAGAGTGGCTGGTGAATAAACCATGAGCAGAATGAAGGTGAGGAATCAACACTGTGCGCTGGTAGAGCATGAAGGGCGTCACTAACTTAAAAAGGTGAAAACAGTGAGGATTTTACCAGCGATTAACAGCAACACTTCGACATCAGTGCAGTGGAAGACACAGTCTGAGCTGCAACTCATTTCATTATTTATAGATCAATTATTCATACTATTAAGAAGACAACATTGCAGAACCTTGGGTGACATTATCAGATGTTTTGTGAACAACAATCTGAGTATTATGATATAGAGAAGCTGCTCATCTCCTCTGAGAAGATTTACATATTGCCCGTAATTTATATGTTATTTTTAAGTAAGAAAAGAAAAAAAAAAAACAAAAAACTTTACATTGCAAATATTTTTATTTTACTTTTACAATTTTAAACTAATGACATCAATGATAGACTTGGTGTACTTTAAAATTGATCAGGGCTGGAATGTTCAGTTTTTGTTTTTTACTTTCATGACAAATAATGAAGGATGAGGATTTCTCCTAATATACGTTTAATTTAGGTTTATTAAATTTAGGTTAATTAGTTCATTTAGGTTTTTAAAATGTGTCCGCATTCATAAACAATAACTGGGATGTGGAACAGGAAGTCCTGAATCGAATATCCGCTTCTGACCGCTGTCCAGTTAGAAGTTTGCAAACTGCAGTTTTCTGACCCATCAAGCTACAAAGCGTTTATCTTTTTAAGATCATATTAGATTGTCTGAACTTGCAATCGGCTTCTTCTTTTAAACATTTCTGGTCAGTTCTGCATTGTGTGGACTTCCACCGTCCACTGCAGAGTGAGTTACCGAAGTCATACAGAAAATGAAGAAATGGGAGCAGGCTTCATATTAGATCGCACTTAGCAGGTCTTCACAGCTGCTTCTGGACAGCTCATGTCCCCGTGACACACAGAGCTGGCCCCTCAAGTTATTAGCTTCAACTGTTGCCGACCTGTCATCACTACAGACCCATACTCCTCAAACTGTGGGCTGTGGGCTTTGATGCACAATTCTAATTCAGGCTGAGCTCAAAACAATATTCCAGTTATTTATCTTTGTGACAGTGCTAAATTGCTTAGACTTTCCTTCCAGGCACTACTGTGAAACACAAGGAAATTGAGCTTTAATGCTGATAAAGATTTAAGCTTTCCCAGTTCCGCTTACAGTATATTTGTTGGCAATGATTTGTTAGTCTGCACTGTTTACGATTTCCCCTCTTCTCTATATAAAACATATCTTATCTTTAAGTATGATCTAAGTAACCTATGAAGCAAAATTAACCCATAAAAGCCCAGACATATTTTCACGGTCAAGAAAACTATATCATTGCTGAAACTTTAACAGGAACTTTCTTCAATCTGTAAAAGGAGGGTGACACCCATAAAAACGTGGGTTCTTATGGGTTAAGATAGACTGCATTCGTATACAGTCACAAACCTCGGATGATACAAATGCAGGATATTTCAGGATGTTTATAAATGTATTTCTTTTAATTGTTGAGGCACCTGCAGGGCATACAACATCATCCTATGACACACTATAGAGGGAAATGAGGGGAAAGATGCTTTTATGATGTTTAAGCTTGATTCAGATAAATGGATTGGTAAATGGACGGGGGCTATCAGCATCTCATCTCGTTTCTGCTCACGGGGACTATTACAGTTTTTTTTCTGGGGCGAACACCAAAATAACAGCACAGTGATTGTTCGCTTTGATTCTGTAGGTCCTGGGCTTGCTCAATCCTTTAATGCAGCGTGACAGCTACTCCTTTGTCCTCTAATTTTTCCTTTTCTTTCAACACTGGCGTTTTTATAACTCAGAGAAAATACCAGTCCTGCTGTCTTACCTGTTCAATCATTGCTTTCATTTGAAGTGATATTAAGCATACATGGCCAAGACCTCAGGCATTAATCTAATATGACAAATTCACTGACATTTTAATTTGCTTTTAATAGTCAAACCAGCACACGCTGAAGATATATCTCCTCCTTTACATAGTTTAAATACTGTTACGCTTTGTGGATAGAAGACAAGTGGCTGACTGGCAGTCAGGAGCACCAGGGAAATTTCACGGTGGCCTAAGGGTTGTTTTATCCTGCCATGAATGTGAGCAGCAATATTACAAAAGCAGGAATGAGCTGCCCGACCTCTCAGAGTCCACACATCAGCTGTAGCTCTCTCGTGTTTTCCTATAGACTGTATGTTCTCACCGGGCGCGGCTGTGGACGTCATGTGAATGCATGCATGCAAGCTCTTTTCTTCTTCAGCAATAGCATAATAGATGGTGAAGTCAAGAGTGGAGGTGAGAGAAACAGATGGAGAATGAATAATCCTCCCAACTGTCTCATTGCCCAGTTCTTGTACAGCTTTTGTATTATTATGGTTACACCTTTTATTTTGAGGGTGAGACAAAGCTTATCAACAGCACTATTCTTTTATACTTTTTAATAATCTACACTACACATCCACTAACACGATTAAAGTGAATTCTTTTAATCAGATAGAGCCAATCTGTTGTGGTGACAGTCCTAAATAACACACAGCCTAAGTGGAATGGAATGGAGCCAAATTCCCAGCCTGAGTTATTGTTTCAGTCTGCCCCGTGGCTGGACACACAAAGAAAGTGCTCAGGTCCAAAAGGGCAGTTAGGCACTTAACCTGCTCACAGATAGCAGAAGCATTACAAGAAGCCAGTAGGTTTACTAAAATCCCTGAGAAAACACTCTCACGCTCTCCAAACACTCTCAGATACTGAGTCTACGTCACCCGTCTCTGCTCCACAATCTCAACAGTGTCGCTGTTTTGAGTAATGTAAGAAAAAGAGTATATAATTATTATTATACAAATATGAGGATTATAGAGACCCTTTTTGAGGCTTGGTGTTTATTGTTTTGATTTTCATGGCCCACTTTCTGTTTAGCTTTTCACCATTCTCTCCAGGCTTGTCTTTAGATGCAGTTGGAGAAAAATTCTTTTAATCATTTATACACAGACTAGCACAAACATTTAGTAGAAAGAATATGTACGGTTTGTGCAAAACTGTGTCACACAAGTCCTACGCTTCTTTCAAACTCCCTCATACTACACATCTACTCCATTCATCCTACATATATGTATACATTTCTAATACATTCACATACCTTCCCCTTAGACCAAGCCACGCTAAACCATATTCCATTATTCATGAGCCTTGCTGCAGCTAGTATGCATAGTGCTCTTGTCAGTGGGTGTTATTAGCCCACAGAGGAAGCTCCTAAACAACCTGTCGCAGCACTCAGGTCAACTGACGGACTAAGCATTTCTGTCTCGCACACATACACACAAGTGTGTGAGAGTGAAAACGGATCCCAGCATAAAAGACACAGCTGCAAGCTCACAAGAAACGCACACTGACACTAGCTATGATTACGTAACTACTACTAGATTTTAACATTTAGGGATGCAGTGGCTTTGACTTTAGACCATTTATTCTGTGTCAGTGCACATATTACAGTTTGTCCTGCCTCTAAGAATCGGGTGTTACAGCTCATAGAGCGCCACATACACTAAAAAAACCTGTACAAAACTTGTCAAAGATCATAAGGTTAGACTGTATATTAGTATAATGGCTAAAGTTGTTCCTAGTCACCCCAACCAGGGTCAGCTTCAAACTACATACTTGGAAAATATGACATATTAATATATATATTTTTTGTGATTTTTAACTTACCCCCCTCATTTTTCTGTCATTACTCTTGCAACCCCTAACACTTAATTCAGCTGTGCTGTGACAGAGCAGGTAAAAAGAAAGAGCAGGAGATTATACTGCATGCATCAGAGGAGTTACATGGCAAGACAGAACTACGAATTAATGTAGACATTGTATACAGGCAAATTTCACATTCCACCTCATATAGTGTATAGCTAAGAAAAAACATTCAAATTATTTCAGTACCAATAATTGAAACATTAAAGAGAAGGCCAGGATGACAGACAACAATATAAAAAGTGAGAAATAGCTGTGCCTACAACAGACAGCTTTTGATGTGGTGGCTGAGCTGATATAGCCAGTGGACAGTCCTCGCACCCATTTTCCTGAACACAATAACAGATGAAGGACTGAATGCAGTAAGGCACTACTGTGATGGCATAATGGTACCATTTACTTCTACATGCTGATCATTTAATGGCTTTGTGTTGTCAATTCAAAAACTGCAGTTTACAGATAAAGCATAAAAGGTTCACAGAATTAGAGCCAAACCACTGAATTTCTGCACTCGAGTGTGAGGCCTCTTACACTAAATCAGTTTTTTTGTGAACTAGTTTTCTGTCACACATCGTCACAAATTTGAGAAAGGTGGTTTGTTCCACTCTGAAACACTAAATGTCACAAAGATCGAGCTTTTTTTTCAAATATAATAATGCATTTTCTGTCTAAAAATAGTGGGGGGGGGGGGGTTTCAACTCCTGTGAAAAGACAGAAGATTAAATAAACAGATGATCAGACACGGAAGCAGGCACATGCATGCGAGCCTCCCTACACACAAAATTACACAAGGAGCATTATTCATGCGACGGGACGCCCCTAAATGAAACCATGTGTGTAAATGTCATAAGCAAATGTCAATAGCTTTTTGAGGCCTGTCCTGAGGAAATGGAGGCAAGCATATGGGCTTGGAGGACTCATATGTACCTTCATTTTCTACTATTTCATCTAGTCTGAATCTGATTTGAAGACCTCATCTGCTCATGTGATGAATTAAACGACACATGGCGGGGAACTTTTTACAAGCAGCAAGCAGAAAAAAATGACAGACAAAACCACAAGAGAAAAATGGAAGAAAACTCCTGCTTCTCTTGTTCATATGATGATACACTATATGTGGAAGAGTGCATGAATGAAGTAATATAAACAACCTGTAAACATATGGCATTCACATTGTTTAGATCCAATGAGAAAACAAGGCTCACTAAGAATGCTAGCTAAATATAGTAGCTAAATGTAGCTATACCTGCCAGGCCTTAGACCGATCTCAACCCAATACTTCTGTTTAAAAAGTTTCAAAGAGTATGTACCTCAATGTAGGAAGCAATTCTGGGGTACACCCTGTAAGGCCCGAGTACGTGGGACAGAGGGGTGGTGCAAGGAAAGCTGGTGGTCACAGCATGGCTCACGTCTGGCATAGAAAACACGTTGAAGCCAAACTTCTCATACAGCTTCTGCAGATCTTCATTTGGCTTCTCTTCACCCTCACACAGGATGCTGCCCACCACGTAGCGGCACTTCTCTGGTGGCCTCTGAGTGCACAGAGAGAGAGAAAAAGTGAATATACAGCATATGATGCATGTTCAACCCCATTTCAAGCCCTTTAGTGTAGAAGGAGTAAGAAGTCGTGAGGTTTCAGCTGGACGAAAGACAAAAAACAACTGATCTCAGGGTTGGTATTAATCAGCCACGCTCACATAGACGACTTTTTCTTAGCTGAGTAAAAAACAAAAGGTCAATATTTTGTGATATATTACGATTATTACAAGCAGTGCTTTAAAGTATATGAAGAGGCCCAGTGCAGTGAAAGGGAGCAAGTTGGAGGATGCAATCTGTATGTTGGGATTAATGCTGCATCAACACAAAACTACACACGTGTGCAAGTAAAAATAGAAGCCATTTGACTGAAACATGTTGAGACGTTGCACCTTCATATAGCCCGAAGTGTCTCTGGACAGAGGGCTGCCAGCTCCGGTGAACATCTTACTCCAGATATCCAAAAGCCAGATCACATACACGGCAGTCCAAATTGTATATGTGCTAAAAACGATGCCCATAACGTGGGCAAGATATCTTATTTTTATACCGGGCTACATGCAAAAATGATTTGAAATATTTCAAGTGATAACTAAATAGGATGTTTTGTCTTACATGAAAAGCATTTATTAATAACAGGGCTCTCCACACAGCTAATTTACTTCCTCTGAATTCTGAAAATATTATACAATCAATTTGATGAGTAATATTGTAATATTTCTAGGTTCAGCTACAGAACATCACCCCTAGAACTGGCAGAGACTGTCTGTCTTGTCTTATGACATTTGAGGAGAGCAGACACAAACTGACAGGATGGTATGATCTCCCTCACTTAAAGGCCTTTCTGCCAACATTATGTCTCTTAATGTGCCCACATGTCCGCATGCAGATGTGAGATAAGCACAGGAACAAACACTGAGTGAGCTGTCAGTCAGAAAAGGATCTGACAACGGATCTCCCACTCACATCCGCTTGTAAACGGTTTGCAGTCTGTCTGCTGCAGAAGGAGAGTGGGAGCTGTGGTTAAAGGGCCATACCAGTTTGGGGGTTTTTTTCCCCAGTAGATTTTATATTAACTGCCCTTTTTTGATGAGCGTTGTCACTGTATTTTAGATGCCCGAGTCTAAGTTTTCAGCCATGTGTAAAATAAGTTGTAGTTTAGATTAAAATTCCTAGACATGAGGAAACTGCCAATAATGATGATGCTGTCTTACTGCGGGAAATTTTATGCAGAACAACAAACAGGCTCTTTAGAATGAGTGCAATTCTAATGGTTCCCATTAATTCCTGTACAGTATAAAAATAACTTGCAGAGACACATAAATAATGTTATGTCAAAACAACTGGATACAAAATAGAATATTCACTGTGGGAAATTACCCGATTCAAGGGCATTTTAAATTGCTGCCATGTGACTTTCATAACACAGTGAAATCCAGAAAGCTGATGAGAAAAGCAGGATTTGCAAGTAAGTTCAAGTTTCACAAGTAAGTTTAAGTAACTCCTATCAAATGGGTTAAAACATGCAAAAAAAAACAAAGCAAAAAAACAGTATAGTGTTTAAGACCTGCTGCTGGTTTCTGCTCTGTGACAGTGGATGTCTGTGGAGGGCTGGCACCGAGGGGGCACAGATGGAAGACACTCATCTTCATGTCCCTGGCATCCTTGCATAATTATCACGTCTCAACACCACAACGTCCTCTTCTTTTCCATTTCACTTCTCACATTCGGAGCTATTTTTTGACCACACTGCTACTACACTGCGCCATCGCTGCTGTCTTACTTTGTTCATGCAGCAGCTTTTGTGTTGTAATTCAGCATTTTTGGTTGGGTGAGATAAATATATTTCAACACACAGACCCCTCAACCATCCCTCAACCATGGGTGCCGCTCGCATGCATGTACCATGTAATAATGACTGACACGTCTGTTTGGGATGAGCAGATAATCTTTACTGTCACATGACACCATGTTCAGTGGTGATTCAGAGAACATAGATCACCTGCTTTTGACAGGGAATTATTCATACATGGCAGCGTGAGATACACTAGATCTATTTACAACGAAGCAATGAGTCACCGCAAACACAGGGAGTCACAATGCCTGCGTTAGCAACATCACAGTGAATTGTCGCAACAATGTAACCATGTACACATATCTATTTAAAAGCCTAGTAACATATGAAGGAATGTAATTACTAGTTACCACATATTACTGGCACAAAAGCAAAAACACTGACACTAGGAACCATGCTCTCCCTTTAGTACCTGCAGATTGACAACCAACAAATATTCTGATGGCTCAAGAAGCTGTAACACAGCAGCTGTTGCTGGGTTTAGGGTTTTGTCAGTGTGCAGTTTCTCTTTCTTGAAATTATTTGGACAAAAAGGAGCTTGTAACATTTTTTTTTTTGCCAGCTACAGCATGTTTTCAAGCATAACAACACTAGTCTGTCAGTCCATAGTCAAAACTTTAAAAATAGGCTTGCCATCACAACTTCTACTGCAGACAGCAGGTGGACTCTATCTAGAGCAAAATCTATCAAGTGTGACCATGTGAATTTCTCTTTGTGGCTTTTAGTAAAATCCTTTTAACTATTGTTAGTTTGTCCTGAAATATAAGGTGATTCTAACCATTGGGTGATTTTCCAAGAACCTTATCTTCACTTGGTTTTTAAAATCATTCAGTAAATCTCTGCACCATAAAGACGATACAAAAAAAACTCCTTAACATAGGCACATGAAAGTGGACATAAGATCGTCCGTGTGCAGAAGTACTCTTGTCCACAGCCACAAACGATTTATGAAGATGCCAAATGTAAGCAAAAAAGAAACAGTCATGCACACAAACTACAAAAATAACACCTCCAACAAGGTGAGATAATGAAAAGTGCAAACAACCTTTTTTCCCAATTTTATGTGGTGCAGTAAATGAAACTCTTCAGATAAGTAAAACATTAATTATAGCTTAAAAAATATATTAAATTAAAAATTAGATGAATAAAAGAGCATTAATCGATGTGTCGTGTGAACATGATTTCCTCTGTAGCGTCTCTCCTCTATCCAAATGGATTTATGTGCAGGGATTGGCCTGCATCGCCCTCTGTCCTACATGGATGCATCAAATGTATGGGCTGTCAGCACGGCTTCTGTACAAAGCTACTCCCTGTCAACACTGGTGGTTTATGATAAGACAAAACAATAGCCATTCAAACACAGAAGGGATAACAACACCCCTCCCACGTACGGCCTTTCTTCAGCGTCTTATATCTCGCCATCTCTCATGCTCTCTGCACTGATAGACTAGAGTGCTAGCCAAACCAGTAGTTCACTAATGATATCATTCAGGGCTCTAGCTATCATTCACATCCCACACAGCAACAAGAACAAACAGCAGCTCTGACTGCATCTCATCTCTGCTTCCCTTCAGATAACACACCCCAGAAACTACAGGCAATTAGGAGAGGGAGAGTAACACCACTCCATGTACTTGACTTGTCTTGGCTTCTCCGCCACAGCTGTTCAAATGTCCGAAAGGCAGAAACTCTTCACCTCCGTCCACACTGCCAAAGCTGTGTTTTTGAAAGACCATTTCTCACAGGTAGCTGAGGAAACGCCGACTGTGGCTTTTTGATTGGCGGGAGTGAAAAGCAAAGCGGTAGATAATGGCAAGACTGTGGTGCTTTTACCTTGGAAAGATATATTATGTTTCGGTACCGAGCTGTAGAAACCCAATTTACTTAAAAGTGGCTTGTAAATGTGTGAGTTTTTATGTGTGTGCAGCTATCGATATAGGCTTATAGATAGATATAGATCTTTCAGCATAACATGAGCATTATCAGCCATAACTACTCTTTATTGATTTTCCCTGATTTTCTTGCTAAGGGGATGAGTGTGGCTAAACTCTCCCAACGAGAGAATGTCCTCTAAGGGGTAAAAGCGCTATTGGATCCCTTCACGGTAGAGGTCAAGGTTTCAGGTTTTCCTTTAATTTGCCAGTTGTTTTGTACATATAAGCCAGCTCTCTAAGGACCAGTTGAGAGACAAAGTAATTTCAAAAGCAATTCTTTGCTTGAGGCTACAAGGGTTCTTTTTTGATGGATGAGTGCTCTCCAACAATACAAAAGCACAGCTGAGAGAGGTAATTTTTTATTAGCAGACACGTAATGAGGATTTACTTTCTTCATCTTGCTTGCTCTTAGCCCCGCATCTCTAGCCTCCTGGCCTTCAGTGCTTTGTATGCACTGTTTCCAGTGCGGGGCGCTTTGTAATTGGTCATTTCTGAAGTGTCAGCAGGTTAGGGAGGACTGGGGACAAATACACCAAGGAGACAACTCTCTACCTTGCTGCAGCATAAAACAAAGGATCACAATAAGCATGCCATGCTCTGCTTAATCCAGGATTACCACCACAGTCATTAAGACAAAACTGGAAAGCTTCCACTCACCAAAATGTAAATCTAAAATGTAAACTAAGAGGGAAGGAGTGACTAACATTGCTCGGTTTTTAAATAAGCTATATAAACCCTGTAAAGGCAACATAGCAGCACAGCTATGAGCTGTGAAACAATGATTTAAATAAATAAATACATCATTCTTATTTCATGTCAAGTTTGCTACAGCACAAAACTAAGTAGTGTCACTGAAATTAGTGCTGAAAAATGATAAGACTTAGAGCCAAATGCGACATGTTTGCCCTTCATGCTCTTGTTGGCAAACTGGGTTTTGCCATCGTGACAGAACGGAGTTAAAGAGGCTGTGATAGTACAAGGTCCTTTTATTGCACTGCAGCCAACAAATCTGAAAATTTGGACCCTCTTTAAAGCACTATGCCATCTTCAGATCAGTGTCCCCAGTGAAGTATGACAAGGAGGAAATGCGGCATTCATAAAGAACGCCCCAAGTCTGTGTAAAGCGGATAACAACCACAATCATATTTCATCTATGGTTCAACTGGATCGGATAAATGTATCGCGGGTTTTGCTGGGGAGCTCTCTCTTTCCGCTCAGTGGTTCACGGGATCATTTTCTTCCCGTATGTGGAACACTGAGCCAGATGGTTGTTTAGGGCAGTTCAAAGAACAAGCAAAGAACCTGACACATGGGGAGAAACAAGAACTGGAGACTACAGGATAAGCAATTTCTCAACAAGAGCTGTCTTTCACCTCAGTGTGGCAGAGCGATAACCTGTCTCAGCTGAGTGGAAGCCATTCGCCCCCCACAGGCAGATGAGACAGCAAAGACAAAGTCACCAGGAAGGAAATTGAAACTTGCAAGGCTGCACAGCACCGGGACCACAGGTATGCTGTGATGGGCTGTTTGCAGCTTAATTATCGCAAAAGTAAAGGAAGCACACGTATCCAACTAAAAAAAACAAAGAACTGTGCCATTCATTTTACAATTTAGGCACAAAGCAAAAATCAACCATCATTAAGAAAACTGAGTGATTTAGCATTAGACTATTTAATATTGGATCAAAATCACTTTTTGAACTGAAAGCTCAAAATATAAAAATGTCCTCAAATTTAAGTGAGCCCTAAAGCATCCAAATCAGATTATACATCCAGTGATGTGATGTTGTGTGGGCCGCAGTGGCCCTTTAAGTCAGGAGCCAAAGGAAATCCATTTTTCTGTCTCTCTTGCTTTCACCAAGTGCAGCTCTGTCCCTTTAGGCTGTGCTCAGACTTGGTTTGTAATTACACATGGCATCCTGGGAGCACTGGCATGTATAATTACTGGTGAGGATAAGCACCCTGCTGGAGGCAGGACACAGTTTTCCCTCACACAGTTGTGGAGCTGGTTTACCACTCCAAGGCCAGCTGGACACTGTGTGGCACTCATCAAGCGAGATGTAACAGAGTTAATCTTCCCTAATAGGAAATATGAATGAATCCACCCCCTCATCCCCAAACATGCTTAGCTCTTTCTCTAAAAAATGTTCAACTCTATTCCTCTACCATCTTTCTCCATGTCTTGTCTAATAAATATTCAGCTCTGTAATCCAATATCCTGTGTATCCCGGCCTAAAAAAAGCAGATGCGTGAAATGACGAGATGGATGGTGCAGAAGATTCAAAGACATTTTTCACCCTCTTGTTTCACTGACTAATCTGAACATGTCAGTTTATTGAGTTAAAAAAAGAGTAAAACAGTTTGTGAAGACAGCCGAATTGGGGGGGCACAAGCGGTTCTCCATTAAACCGATTCCATCTGGATTGCTCCCGTTCTCGAATTTCAGAGTCTTTCTCGGTCCATAAAAATTAATGTGGTGTTTTACTACAGGGAGAGCTAGCATGTCCATATCCTTGCATAATATTGGCTTGAAGACCTGCGGGACCAGACTCCAGGGTATGAGCGTATTTATTTCTCGTTTCATATCCACCTTTAAAAGCGGCAACCCCTTGCCAGAAGCCCCTCTTTCATGTTGTTGCTGTTGACAGACAGACAAGCAGCAGTAAAATGCTAATAAATCTGACTGGGAGTGAAGCGATGCTCGGCGCTCTGATCTGAAATTCCGATTGATGAATTGGAGCAATGCGATGCTCTCAAGGTGAGTCAGACTACCAATTTATACCCCTCTTCCAAGGCACTTCCACACCTCTCACTGCCACTCCCATATATGTCTACACATGACATTTCATTTTCTCCTCCCTGTCATGGGGAGCCATGAGTGGGTTTGCTTCGGAGAGCTAAAACAAAGTGGGAATTCAGCAGATCAGAGGATGAACCAAATAGCAGCTCTACTTGAGATTCAATGCTTACACAACATGTTATGAGTGTCACAGCCAGCTGCATTTGCTATGTAGCTCCTTTACATATAGTCAGATGGCATTATATTTAAAGTAAGCCATAAATTTGTACTGTACATTAATTTTACTGAAAGAGTGAAATTGCATGCAGTTGTCCCTCAGTAAACTACTTCTGGTAACTGTAAGTACCTCCGGTAGTTTACTGCTTTATCCTTCATGACACGTTGGCCTCGGAGCACTCGCTGCTGCCCACTCTTGTTAATGAATTCTGCTCTGGAGATTTCTTGCAGACAGGCAGCCTGCTTGTAGATTCTTTACTCGCTTCCATGCTACAACACAAGAAAGGGCTACAACTACAAAATCCAGTGATTTAGTCTGTGCTTATTCAATCTGGGATCGTGTCATGGAGCTTATGTCAAAGCTCTATTACAGAAGATCCCGAGGGAACTCTCTGCCTTCGATTGTTAAGTCCAGCCGTGTAGGGTCACTGTGCAGCTGACTGACACCTGAGAGCCAAACGGTGATTTTGGAATTCGACGTTCAATCCTTCAAGTTTGTTGCAATAATAAGTTAAAGTAAGACCAAGCAAACGACTGTATAGACGTAAACAAGCAACAGAGACGTCTTTAATATACAGTCAAAGAGCCTTCTGACTTGCCATATATACAACTCAATATATTCCACTGCTATAACAGAAGCCTGCTATTTTACGTAGTCAGTTTTGAATCCATTTTCAGGGCACAGACCCCTTCTAGCTTTCATCATCGTCATTAAACAGGCACCGTATTTCAATCTGAATGCAAGGTGAATGCAGAAGAATCATTGAAAACCAGCCATGCCCTGGAATAGAGAGCCGGGAGTGAAAACCACTGGAGTAATGTGTCATGGTGACCGGCCTCTCAAGCAGGTATGAAATCCAATTTTATTTTAATTTGATGAAACTCATTTTGACTGATTGAATAATAAGAGGCTGGGCTGAGTCACACTACTTATGCCATTATAATAAATTGAGTATAAAGATCAATTGTGGTTTTGAGGAAGCACCTTCCTCTCACACAAACTCAATTTCAATGCTAATAGTGCCATCTAGAGTCCGTCAGTGTGCAGCTTAGCGTGTTCAGTAGAAAGTAGTAAGGAGATTAATGAGTACTAATTCATAACAATCAAAGTAAATACTGGGTAGTTTAAAATACCTTCTTACTGATTTAACTAAGGAGTGTCAGGATAGTAAGTGCATAAGATTATAAGATTCTGCATCTCAGCTTACAACACTTTGGACTATCTCTACTGTAAAACCCCCAAATGACCTAACTTAATATTAATTAGTGCATGAGCTTTATGTATTGTTCTTTTTAATGGTGGCGGATGGGGGAAGTGAAGTTTACTTACCAGCACTTTAATCATTTAATAACGCAAAGTTTTAACAAGTTAGATTAAATGTGATTTTAATTAACTCAAGCATAATAGACATTTTTTAATGCCCTGATATAACACAAAACTATGAAACAGCATATTTTGAACAAGGTAACAGATTCACTGCCTTCTCTGGATGCGGGTCAGTTATGCTTAACGCCCAAAGATCCGTTCTGAGCCAGGAAAACCCCTTAGAGTCTTGGCAGTTTCACACGGATAAGTACATAGTTTCATTCTTGTGAATGCGTGTGGTGGCTTTTAAGGTGTGTGCGGCTTAAGCTCATCGTGGCTTGTTGCTAGCCAAAAGCTAAACCCAAGACATTAGCCATTGATGACTTCCAGCCTGTGTTCACACTCAGCATTACTATTGAAATATTCATTAAAGCACTGTTATGGTAGCTATGCAGTACACGACACACACAAATTACAACAAAAAGCCAGTTAAACTAATATATAATTTGTATTAAATATAAAAATCAGTAAAATTAACATATTGTTCCTTTTGCACAGTATGTTTTTTGACTTCTCATACTTTATATTACTATTTCATTTAGGTATAGCATACTCACAATGAGAATGTGTTCAAGCATATTTGTTTTAAAGCCAACTTATTATAACTTATAGTGGAAGGCCACGCTATCAAAAGGAAAATAAGAGTTGCAGTCAAGTGAAAGAGAAAGTTTGCACAGGAAGTGCAGCCCTGTCAAAAAATAAGTAAAGTCCATGATTCTGTAGCTTGTAGAACCACTTTTAGCAGCAATAATTTAAAGTAATCATTTTCTGCATGTCTTTATCAGTCTCTTACAGGTTTGTGAGTCCACTCTTAAATCTGGACCATCTGGACTTTGATCTGGTCATTGCAGGACCTTGATTCTTTTCTTTTTCAGGTATTCTGCTGTGCTCGGGATCATTTTCCTGCTGCATGACTCAGTTTTGGCCAAGCTGCTGGACCACTGTTGTCACATTTGACTCTAGAATACTTTGATAACGTATTCTTAAAAGCTTATTTGAGGTATTTGTGCTTATATGCTGTCTTTGGTTTTCCACAAACACGGCCAAACATCTCCACTCTGGTCTCATCTCACCAAAGAACTTTAAGAAGTCTTGTGATTTGTTCTGAACCTAAACAGCACTGCCATACTCTTTTTAAAGAGAAGAGCCTTTTTGTCCCTCCCAAACAGGCCATACTCGTTCAGTCTTTTTCTAATTGTGTTGTCATAATCTTTAATATTTAACATGATCACTGAACCCTGTAAAGTCTGAGATGTAGCTCCTGGATTTGTTTTTAGAATTTCTGTGAGCATTGCATTGTCTGACACTGGTGTCAACACCTGTGAAGACTGGCAGCGGTCTTGAAAGTTCTCCACTAGTGATTAATATTTTTCAATGTAAAATGATGGACTTCAAATTATTTGGAAATAGCCTTTTAATTGTTCCCAGATTGATGGACAGCAACAACTGCTTCTCTAAGATCATTCCTCTTTGGCACTGTGCTAACCCACACCTGAGGGCTCCAGAGCGGCAAACTGTCAAAAGTTCTGCTTTTTTGGAGGCGCTCGCACTTCCTGATAATCAGTTAATCAACTGCATTTAATGAGCATCACCTGCCTGCCAACTAACCATTTATATTCCTTGGGAAGAATTAAGGGTGTGTGCAGAGTCCTGTGAACATTTTCTTTTTCACATGACTGTAGCTGCCGATTATACCAGGTGTAAATAGTTTCCTTAAGTAAAGTCTAAACAGCTAGCAGTAGCAACTAATAAAACTCATGCAATAAAAAAGCAGTAAAAAAAATTAAACACATAAAAACTATAGTTCTTTCACACAGATTAACTGCATTACAAATTAGTGTCCTGTTTGAAAACACCCTTTTTTAAATGCATTACTGTTAAGTAGAATTTCCAGCAAAAGTTAAGCCATGTGGCACCTTTTGCCATTTTTGTTTACTCCTGCGGCTGGTGGTGAGTAATCAGAATGTCATGTCACTCTGAAAACAGTAAAGAGCCATGGGAATTATGGTGCTCCATTGACAAAGAGTCAGGTCAAAAAGGGATTGAAAATTTGCACCAAGAACCTCAAACCTGTCAGTTAAGTTCAAATACTTGCCTACTTAATTTACCCCAGTAAAGCCTAATTCCTCATCACACTGCTTTTTTCCAGCTGCAAGAGTCATGGGATCTATATAGTAATCTCTGTGTTCTGTAGACACCCTATGAGCCAGACTCTCCACAAACTCCAGCACCAGCAAAAAAGTTTTAAAAGCTCTTCAATTAGTCTTCCCCCAGAACTTTCCACTGGCATGACTCACAGTCAGAGCTTCCACTAAAAGACTTCAGTTAAAAAAGGACAGAGAAAACAGTGGGTGTAAGCAGAAATACAGACAGTTATGCTGTTGTGTCAGATTCTTTATTCTATAAAGGGAACTGAATTGTGATCTGGCCATATAGAAATTCTGCAACTCTTACACACATGCAGTGACACTGCTCCTTGTCCACCACATAGACTGAAGTTGGGTCAAATGCCTCTATTTTGCCACACTGTTTGTCAGCTAGGTCAACTCGTCCAACAATGTACACTCACCACTCACCTTCCTTACTCTGTGTCAGCAGGACTGACACAATATAAGCAAGCAGAGCCTAAGTGTTAGTTTTTCTAAGCTATATATAGAAAATAACTTGCAACTGTGAAATTTCATCAAACTGCACAGTGTTTGCGCTGCTCCCGTATCAGCTGGGAACTCAATGAACATTCCCATCAGCTGTTGAACAGACTCTTTTTGTTGACTAAAAACACAACTCGTGATGGCCAGCAGTATGTGGAATGAAAGCAGGAAATAACCGCAGTTCTCAGCTGAGGAATGACCCGGTTATGCAAAATATGGATCTGGATCGAGATGACAAAAGGATATTCATTGCTTCTTTTATCTGGATTGTGACTGTAATGTAATTCATTTAGGCTACAACAGAACCCGCTACATTTCCAGACATCTGTCAGCTTTTCCTAGACACATGTGAAGAGGCTGTGTTTGCCCTTATAGTCAGGAGTCTGGTTACCATTTCTGAGTCAGAAACAGGCAAATGCCAAAGTGCCCTGGAGCCACAGATGAGAGGGGAAACAATATCAACAGTGCAACGTGGCAATGAACAGCTGACTGGTTTCATCATTCAAGCTCAGTTACTTTAAAAGACAGCTCGTATATTAAAGCCACTGAGCTACACATAGTAAATTACACTGAAATAAATCTGCTTACACAGTTCAGTGCCATGAAAAAATATGAATAAACAGTATTTAGAGCGAAAAGATTAGTTTATTATCCAAAAGGGATCAGTGGCCACTTAACAACTTAGCCGATGTTTCGTAGTTTTAGGAAAATATTTACATTTAAAGCAAAAAATGCCAACATAAGCATTTTCCAATGACAGGATACGGGATACACTTGTGACTTTGGGATACTGCATGGAGAAAAGAATTCAATTAAAGATATAACTGTAGCTGCTGGGAAATTGTGAGGTGATTTTAGAGACAATACAATAATCCTACACATACTGGCAATACTGATAATACTTTTAAATATAAAGGCAATTTTATAAAATGATAACATGTATATTTGTTCATTGAAGGTAGGAGCTTTTTGAGTGATAAAATTAAACTTATAAGACTTTCTTACTGGAAAGTTTTGTAACACAGGCTTTAGTCAGCCTTAGAGGAGTCTCTTATACTGCATGGATGCTATATATCTGATCTGTGCTGCTTTGTTTTGCGTGCTAAATGTTTTACTTACTAACACATTATAAACTGGTCACAAAAAAGACAATTTATGAAGAAAATAACCAGCAGTTATTGAAGCCATGGTCATATTTCACTTTTTTTCAGGGGTATTGTTAAGTACACTACACAGACAATCACAGCTCAATGGTAAATGATGCAACAGCTTTAAGTCTAAGTTTTAAATATACACTGTGAGCCTTTGAGTGGCCTTTAGGACTCTGTGCAGGTCAGCATATCTTACTGGCTGTAATATCTTATCTGCTAACAGAGTACATTGGATTTCGATGTTATGTCACGGGGTCAAATGTAAATACACCTTCAGTGCTGTGTAGTTAAACATTACGGTAACAGGTGCTACGTCTCAGGGTCTCACCTGCTTGGGGTCATCGTAGAAGACACCGATGGCGTTCAGCTTTGGCCCAATGCTGCAGCTTTCAGTGTAGGCTGCCCCGCAGTCCTTGTATGGTCCCTCTTTAAACTTATAAGCAATGGTGACATTTCTAATGGGAGGCGGCCCAGTCTTAATGACAATGTCTGACAGGACCCCCGAGTACAGCAGTAAGCCCCCCACCGTCACAACCAAACACAGCAGAAGGACAATTATCAGCAGCAGCAGAAATAAATCGGACATGGTCTCTCAAAGCGGTACAATAGCTGCAGTCACTGCAAAATCTGGGGCTAAACCTCCTCCTCCTGGTCACTCTCACACCGACGCTGTCGTCCAAATGGCTCAAATGACACGGCACAAGAATCTGGACTATTCAAAAGTCAGTGCTGAATTGTTTTTTTTCTGTGTGTGTGTGTTTTTTAAGCCGAAATAGCTACACGAAGTCCAAGCACAGCGGAAAGCTAGTTATTTCCCCAAACAAAGGTACACGCTTCCCGGTCAGACCAATCTTATTCACCTCGGGGGGAGGCGTTAATGTTTTATTTAAAGGACTTGTTGGTATTTGTAAATTACGTCGGTAAAATATCAAATAACCGTATAATACTTAATACTAAATGAATATTACTCCTACTGAGCTTCGAAAATCCTGCTTGGACGCAAAGAAATACTCATTATTATCAATAGCACCCCCTTTCTATTAATATGAACAAGTCTAAAAAGTAAAAAAAAAAAAAAAAGATTGATAAATAAAAAACTGAAATCACTTTCAGTATCTTGTATGTTTGGTCTTTTTAGCTATTCACGGGTTGTCAGGGCTACTTTTAGTGACAGTGTAGTCAAACATTACTGCTTCATAGTGTGACAACGTTCAGGAAACGGTGTAAATTCCAAAATACTCAGCCATATAAAAAATACATGTAAGCAGTATTTGGTGGATAATATTATTACAGTATGTGCAGGCATACCAGAACAAGTCTGGAGTACTATTTGGGACAGGAGTGATGTGACAGAAAAAAACCCAAAACAAAACATCTTCACATGGGTGTTTTTTACACACATTTTAAGATGGACTGTTTTCCCGCTTGTCACAGAAAACTACCAAAAACAACACAAGATGATGTGTACACTCACTATCAGATTAGAGGTCCTCAATGCTTATTTTGTTGCTGGGACCAGAGACACAAACCATGTTTAATCTCCTCAGTGCTATCAGCTCTAAACCACTTAGATCGTGAGTATGAAGTGTGACAAGTTATCATTGTTTGGCAGATCAATGTGCTGCAGCCAGTTTTGGTGTATTGTTCCATTTCAGTCAGCTGCATTTTGGAAAGCATCTAATTTATCACGTCCTGTTCACATCACATCCTGTTTGCTAACTCTTTTTGTTCCTAATTTTATTTATTTACTAGATTCATGATTAGAAGCAGAGAAATGCTGATTATATTTCAAAAGCTAAGCTTTCTTTTGTGTACCTCTCACGCTGTTTTCAAGTGTTGCTGATGGAAATTTTGTAATATAGCGCATTAAGATATAAGATCAACATTGTTGAAATAAAGGCCGCTACATAAAAATGTGTGCTGCTATCTACTGAAATAAAAATGTTAGTTTTAAACTACACGGAATAGACCCAATAAAACTAGCACAAAGGCACAATTTCTATTTCCTTGGTGATGTGTTAAAAAATAAATTGTGCACTGGACCTGTAGAGGATTTCTCTCCTCCTCAGGTATTTTAACAGAATTCATGCCATAATGTATTATCAATAAAAACTCTGCTATAACCCTGCAAAAAAGGAGCAGAGAACTCTTATACATTCATTCAAAGCTGTGTCTGTTCTTTGTGAGGTGAAACCTTCCCCAAAGCTATCACGTCATATTTCTCTAATTATCATGTAATACAACTTTAACGTGAAATTCTGTGCTTTTATATCAGCAAAAGCAAAAACTATGATTCACTGTTCATAGCTAGAGATCCATAGTACATAAGGAATGGCACTGTTTAAGAGTTGTTGTTTTTTAACTCTAATGTAGAATTTTAACCATCAAGCGCTGTTATTAAATGCTCATAAATGAGTCTCCAGGACCTTAAAGTATCAAAAATATATTCTTTCATTTCCTTTAGAGCTTACACTAATCAGTGCTGTCCCTCATTACAGGATTTGCCAGGAACAAAGATCGCTGTGTTTAGCCTGAGCACTGTGATGTGATTTTCCCAGGCTTCCAATACAAAGGAAAAAAACGCAAGTTCTCTGACATTGCCTCCAATGACAGAGCATATTAAAACACTACATTATTATGGTGATATTAAACTAATGACAGGACATGCCATTTTATACAAGACCTGGAAAAGAGAGGGAGTCAATTAAACAAAAAAATCAAATGAAACCATCAAAATCATTTTTATTTTTTACAGTTTCAAAGCTGATAAACAAGGTATTTTATGAGAATCGTTAAATGGGTAAGCATTTTAAAATATAACATATGAATGACATATTCATCCACCACTTTCAAATGTAACAAACACTTTTTTTTAAGACTGTGACCTAGTGTGATAACTTATTTAATAGGATTAACAGTAATGAGATTTTTTCATCTGTAAATAGAAAAAAAACGAAAATAGGAAGATTCAAACATTTATTATTATGTCAGTAAAGACGTATTACTCAGAGTCATCTGAAGTATCATCCTGGTCCACATTCTCCGCTCTGTTAACCTTCTTAATTCCCTCAGAGTCACTCTCCTGGGCCTGCACACAATAACAGCATACACATGGTAAACATGACTATTTGTGAACACACATGCATGAAACAGCATTAATGGTAGAGAATAAATACAGTGACTATATGTAAGACAGAGTTACATAGTTACACACCGCTTCCCTGTTAACTGTCTCAGCCTCTAAGTTTTAGCCTGCTAGAGAATGACAGTTATCTTATCGGCCCCACTGCTCTACAGTTTCAACTGTCTGTTAATCGACCAGTTAATACTTCTAAAAGTAAGTATCGTGCATTGGAGGGGGGAGGGGCTTGTGTTTTGTTTTATTTTAACCAGTTTTCAGATCCGAAAAAGTTCTCTTTTTTTTGTTTAATAACTATTCAAAAACCAACAACAAATTGTAATATATATACACCACTGCCCACTTTATTAGGTACACCTTACTAATACCACATTGAACTCAAGATGCTGCGCATTTCTCAGAGATTGTGGTCCATATTGACATGACAGCATCACACAGTTGCTGCAGATTTGTTGGCTGCACATCCATGATACAAAAATCTATTTCACTTTTAAAGGTGCTCTATTGAACTGAGATTTGGTGTCTGTGGAGACCATTTGAGTGCAGTGACTTCATTATCATGGTTCAGGAAATCAGTTTTGTGATATGGCACATTATCCTGCTGACCATGTCCATCTCTTTATGATGATGGTCAGCAGTAATAGTCAAGTAGGCTGTGATTTTTAAACAATGTTCAATTGGTACTAAGATGCCTAAAACACTACCAGCAGCCTGAACTGCTAATATAAGGCAAAATGGATCCATACTTTTCATTTTGTCGACACCAAAGAGAGACCCTGCCATCTTAATGTTGCATTTGAAATCAAGACTCATCAGCAATGTTTTTCCAATCTTCCATTGTTCAATTTAACTGAGCCCGTGAAACTGCTGTACCTAACAAAGAGAGTGAGTGTATAGGCAACAAACGTCTAAACTGCAACAAGCCTTTGGAGTGTCGGCCCAATTCATGTTTTATCTCTTACTAGAAATTGCAATTACCTCATCTTCTGACTGCTCCTGTGGAGGTGGTGAACGCTCCGGCTGCTGCTGCTGCTCCTCCTCCTCCTCCTCCTCCTCCTCATCATCATCATCTTCTTGTGACCTCTGAGAAAGAATCTCTTCCCCCTGCAGGGTAAATTATATCATTGTTTTAAGTCTATGATTTAAAATGTATTAGGAATTAAACCAATAATGTTTAATAATATTTTACCTTCAGGTTGCGATTCTTCAGATTACCCAGCCAAAAGGCCTCCTGACAGTTGTTGAGCGTCAGCATGGCCTTCACTCTGTATACAAACAGCTCGAGGCTCTTCTTCAAGGCTGGCACGTGGTTGGTTAAGCTCGTATCCTGATGCATCTGAGCACCAATGCATTATAATCAGTTAAAGAACTCCCAAGGATAAAGGTGAACACTACACAGACTCGGTCTTTTCTTCAAATTACCTTAGAATGTCCACACATGTGATGGAGCTGCCGAGTGCTGAGCTGGAAGGTCTTCAGCAAACTCTGGACATCCTCCTTAAAAGATACAAGCATCGCCATGTCTGTTACAGGTTCATCAGCATGGACAAATATTTGCCAATATGTGCTGATTTGCAAACTTTGCTTTTCAGAACATAACATAGAGAAAGATCCTTGGCTTAAAAATGGTGTCGTTATATAGGTTGTCAGCAGAGCACCTCAGGTTCACTGTATACAATCCTCAAGCTAAACTGAAGGTGGGGTAAAGTTAATTAGATTACTACGTTGGTGGTGTTTTTATTATTTTGCCAGTATATGAAATCATGGTTAGGGTATACTCTCATACAGCATCACTGAAAGTTTTAGTAAACATGACATTGTGTATTGTGCATGGGACGGGGATGGGGGATCTTACATGAAAGTGTACCGACAGATCGAGCTGTGAGGTGGCTTCATAACTACCTTGTGCCTTTTGAAACTGTAGTCTAACAGCGGCATTCCCAACTTCAGGAAAGACTCCAGGAAAAGGCGGCCATACTATCAAATACAAGATTCAAATCAGTTAAGGAAAAAGTTGAACAGTAGTGAAGGTAAGATCATAGTCAGCATGCAGAACACACTCACCTTTAAGCACACGTTGAGAACGGGCCGAGAATCAAAAACCTGCAAGGACAAAAACACACACGTGACATGGAATGGATATCAACTCCTTTTTTAAATATCATTCATTCTAATCACTTTTCCAACAGTACCGCGACCACATACTTAGCTAAAGGTCAGCAGTCAGTCAGTTTATATGTTATACCTTAACCAGGTTGACCAGGATGTGAAAGTCCCTGACAGCCAAGTTCCATGTCAGCAGTTTCTCACTCTGAGCCTAGAAGAAAGGCAGCATCTGAGTTTATGGGTCTGACTACTGTGATTTACATAAAGGAGAACATGCTGGACAGTGTGACACCTAGTGGCTGACCTCAGTGTTGTCACTCATTTTGCTAGGAGGAATCTTGCGAACAGCTTTCTCAAGCTCTGCCATTAACACTTTGTAGAACACCAGGAATGTCTGCCTGATGAAAGAGAGAAAACCAAGGAATCGGATGGCTTAATCTAACAGCTTAACCAAATCACCAACAGTACAATCACCAGAGTGGACTCCAGTATGACTGAGAATCAAGAGCTAATGGTAGAGACCTACCTGCTGAGCGTGGGCCAGGAAGCAGAGCTCTCATCTTTTGATGCATTGAGGAGCTCTGGGATTCCTTCAGCAGCTATTTCCTCCACTGCCTTCAGAATATCATCAACATGGTCCAGATAGATGCTACAGAGGCAGCCGGAGACAAAGATATTGCAAGATAAAAAGACCGTGATTCTGATTTCTGAATTACCTCAGACTAAATTTGACACTGATGTGTGATGTACTTAATTTTTTGTTGCCTACTGGTGATATATTTATATGCACTCACTGGCTGCTTTGTTAGGTACACCGGCTCAACTGCTGGTTAGTGCAAATATCCAATCAGCCCAAAACGTGGCAGCAATTAAACACATTTAGGCCTGCAGACATGGTCGAAACAACTTTCTAGATGTCACCAATCAACAGACAACAGCAAGCTCTCTATGAGTTTGTAGGAAGGCAACAATAAATCAAATAACCACTTGTTACAATCAAGGTATGAGGCAGATCGTCAATTTGCACAAGATCAGCAAAATTAGGAAACAGAAGATTGGAAGAATGTTCCCTAATCTGATGTTTCAAGATTTTACTGCAACATTTGGATAGCAGAGTCAGAATTTGGTGTAAACAACATGAACGCGTGGATCCATCCTGTTTAGTGTCAATGGTTCAGGGTTATGGTTGTGTTGTTATGGAGTGGGAGACATTTTTTGGGTCCCTTAGTACCAAATGAGCATCTTTAAACACCACAGTCTATCCGAGCCCTTCCCATAGTGTAAGCAATCTTTTGATGGCTCCTTCCAATAGGATTATGCACCATCTCACAAAGCTGGAATAACCTGAATGTGGTTTCTTTTTTTTAAATATATTTTGGGGGTTTTAATCTGATAGGACAGTGGAGAGAAAACAAGAAAGCTGGAAGAAAGATTAGGGGGAAGACATGCAGTAAATGACCAGTCAAACTGGTTTCTTGAACATGACCTGGCTTCCACAATCACCAGATCCCATCCAAAAGTGCATCTCTGGGATGTGATGGAACAAGAGATTGTAGCCAACAAATTTGCAGCAGCTGTGTGATATATCATGTCAATATAGACCAAAACCTCTGAGGAATGTTTCCAGCAACCTTGGTGAATCTGTGCTTCAATGAAGTCTAACAGAGTACTAGCACAGTGTACCTAATAAAGTGACCAGTCAGTGTATACTCAAGACTTTTAGCTGCTTTCATTTGAATTTACATTGGCACTAGAGGGCCACAAAAATGCAGATGTACCTCAGGAGAGTGTGAAGCGCTTCATTGAATTTGGTGCCTCGCTCCTTCTCGCCACTGGCCGTCACCCAGTCCTGGTTCAAGAAACGCCGTGCAAGGGACGCTAAAACAAGAAAAATAAATAAATCAGGTCCTCACGCACTCTTTGAAAATAATTCAAGTGAATAAGTGAATTAAAATGAGGCATCATGTTAGCCCAACCAGTCTGCTCTCTGTAAGCAGCAGGATTTGCTCCTTTCTCTGACACAGTGGAGAGAAGCTGAGAGAGACACAGAGCTATGCTGAGATTTGGCACTGTGCTGCGGAAGTTGAGCAGATATTCAAAACTGTGTCTAAAAGACAAAACAGAGAAAACAAATGCATTTATTATGTTATGAAACACAAATACCAAAAATATCTAAAATAAAAAAAGAGGAAGAAGAAGAAAGAGGAAGAGTTTCGTGGGGAATATTCTGTCAACAACAGCTTTGTCCCTGGATATCAAATCTTTTTTTTTTTTAAACATGCAAGCATAAGAATCTACCGCAGAAATAAGACTTCTTAGTGAGAGATGAAAAAACAAATCAAACTATGTGTGGAAGTGTCCTCTGCCAGAGTCTTAAAACTTAACCACTCACTTCACAAGCTGCTCCAGAGTCAACTCAGCACCTCCCTCTTTGAGTCGTCCAGCAAAAACTCCCAGAGCCTTCTTCAGTAAGCTCTTCTGTCCTGGTTGACTAAATCCAGACCTGAGAGATGCACATTTGTATACATATCATATAACAAAACCCAACACCAGTCAGACTGAGGCAAACATTTCTCAAGGCACACTGCTCTAGATGTCTTCTGAGGTAAACATCAGTGCTGCTGGTTCTCCTTACCAGCTGAAGGTAGTGTTCAGGACCTGCAGCAGCAGCTGATAGGCTGAAGACATTAACTGGTGTTCCTCCACATCTGTTGCAGGTCCATCAACAACGCCGTTGTTTTCAGATAGCATAATCTGTGAAAGAGCGAACGCATGTGCGAGAATTTCGTAAAAACATGATTTCCCATCTGAAGTCAAGACATTTAATGATTCGATACCTGAAAGTGGTTGTGGCAGTTCTCCAGGTGTGAGCAGAGAGCAGGCATAAGTTGGACACAATAAGAGGCAATATCCTTAGAGCTCCTCTGCTGGAGGTGGGAGAAGCCCACACTCTTATCAGTTCTTCCCTACACAGGAACATAGTTCAATAATTACAGTTAAATTATTAAATTTATACTGTATAAAACTATTATTGCGTTTCAAGGACAAATAGGCTTAAATTAATTTGGTCTGAATAAATTGCTCCATCTGTGACTAGAATTCCTGCTACAATATATGAAATGTTAACCTAAAATGAGTAGTGTTTATTGTGACAGAGTATTTTTTTTCTCTAAGATTGCTCCATAATGCTTGTTACTACTGTTGCTATGTTTTTTCCCACACCTTGAGGAATGGAGCTCTTTTGGCCGGGGCAGCTGTTAGACTGAACTCTAATTTGCGAAGCATATCCTCCAGGAGCAAGACGAGCTCAGCAGGGCCCAGCAGAACCTCCTCTCGCACCTTAGCAATGCAAAAACATTAGCTTGATTCAAATGGTGCACACGGTATAGTTGTAAAATACATTTAAAGCATCACACGTTTCCAAAAACGCTTATTTACCTTTGTGTGGAGCTCAGAGTCCAGCAGCGAGCGTGACAGCAGCCCACACTGCAGAACGCTAAGCACCTCCATGTCGAGCTCCCTAAAAAACGGTCTGTAGGATGCCAGGCTGACACCTGGCCGGATCTCCTTTTCCTTCTCCTTTTCTGGCTGTTCCTTGATCACAAGCAAGTTCATGTTTTAGTTTGTTTTGCTTTAAACAAACACATGAGAGGGTCGACTTTGTGAGATGTTTACCTGCTGAGTTTCATCTGCTTCTGTCGCCTCTTCAGCCTGTGAGCTGCTTTCTGAAGAATTCTTACCAGGGGCCTTTCTTTTCTTTCCTGTGCCATCTAAATACCATAACGAGGTCAATGTTATTATGTATAACTAACATACACATAACAGAAGTATATAAACAACGTAGGCTAAAATATCCTGTTACAGGTGGACTCGCCTTTCTTTATCTTAATCACAGGAACAGTGGAATTAGGTACAATCCCATCTGTACCGTCTCCATCAAAATTAGCAATAGGTGGCACATAGCCAGGTGTTCCTGAAGGGCAAAGTAAAGTAAATTGTTAGTAAAACTGACACTGCAGGGCAGAAAAGAGGGATTCTAAGTCCTTCTATTGTTGGATCAAAAACACACCTGCCAGAGCTCTCTCCAACAGTGTCTGAAGATAAGTGATGTTCTGCAGGCGAGTCAGTACTCTCATCTTCATATCTGTGTCTTTTTGTGTACAGAATGCATTTACCACCTGTGGAAAAACACACACAGCTTTAGGCTCCAGTCACGCTGGCCTAGAGACCAAGAGGGGAAAAGTGTGGCTGTGTGGCTGGGGCTTCAGTCACAGTCTTTTCCAAATAAGTGACATTAACATGCAGTTACCTCTCTGAACCAGTTGATGGTGTGAAAGAGCAAAGTACAGAGGAACTCCCTCTCAGCTTTTGACAAGCTCTCAACTTTCTCTACTACGTCCATGTTTGTTAGGATCAGAGGGCACCCTGTAATGAAGCACATAAACACATAAGCATAAACTGCTTTATAGCCACAGTACACAAGAACACACCGGTTTCCAGAAAGTATTCATCACTCCCTCTTCCTCACCCAGAAGGCCGTCAATCTCCTCCAAGTCTCCCTGATGCCGCTTCTCCACACACAACCTCAGGAGACGGAAAAATGGGGACAAACACAGAGAAGACACTCGCCTGCTCCCACAAATACAACAAACAGGAAATATCAAATACAGTAAATACAATAAGCAAAACAGATGACTGATTTAGCATTCTCTTATCATGGGGATGACTCACTTATGTGCCTTATTGACTTGATTTTGCTGCTCTCCTTTGTTTTGGATGTCTTTGGCCAGCAGAGGCATCAGGTTGATAGCAATGCCTCCCTGATCCTCATCTTCATACAATTTGTACATTGCACGAGCCGGAAAGGGAAAGGACCTGAAAAAAACAAAAGAACAAAAAACAGGATGGCTCAGTGACACCAGTTATATAAAAACATAACTCAGTATGCTGAAAACAGTTACTACGTCATCATCACTAACCCTGATATTTCCGGGCCCAGGTCCACTACAAAGTCATCCTCAAAGTCTTGAAGGACACTTTTTCCAATCATGTCCTGGGAGAATAAAGAAAATAACAGGAAGGTTTCATCTTACAAAGTACGGTACAAACAGGTTTTACTTTAAAGTATAATGCGTACAGTTATTAATGTATAAAAACAGTTTTAAAAAGAAATAGAAACTACCACAAAGAAAGAAAAGAATTAAAAGTTATGTCTGAGCAAAGACATCTTTGTAATCATATCCACTAATGTTAGAATGTTAACCAGCTAACACCTATAGCTTCACATAATGCTACTTTGTACCTCATGACGAGACAGTTAGTAAATGTAGCCTCCAGTTTGCCTTCAGTACAACATGACAAATTGCGTTTGAGAAAGCCTCTTAAGCAGAAAGAGTGAGAAATTCTACATATTGCACCTTTAAGTGAGAAAACGATTATTAAGATAGAAGGTTTTGTGAGTTTCCGAGACATACCTGGACCTGTGGGTCCAGAGCAGAGCTCAGAATCAGGTTGGCCAGTTCATCATAATAAAGAGCTGCAGCCTCAGGTGAGCTTTCACTGCTCGACTTCACCAGCTCCAACAGAGCCGTCACCTGCAGCGGGAAAAACAAACACAAATGCAGATCTGTGACAGACTTCAAAGAAGAAAAAAAAATACTGGTTCAACCAAAATGAAAGGGTCCAAAGTTTGAAAGGTTCTGAAGTTTTTACAGTGTAGAAGATACCATATATTTAAAAAGATTACATATAAATACTAGCTGATCAAACACTGTTATCTTAAATAAAACATGCCCTGTGGCAAAGATAAAAGAATAATGAGATTTTAAAGAGTAATAAGTAAAAAAAAATATCAATAGAACCACAAACTACTCATTCTGCTTGTTTTAATGGCTAATACGTACCTGTCTGAGTGTCTCCTGGGACAGCGACCCGCTCTGCGATTCCTTAGCTTTGGACCTGGAATAGACAAAAGAAGTTATGGACAGAGTCTGCGATGACACCGAAAAATTAATCACAGAGTAAACAAGGCGCTTATCTAATGTTTGCCAAACAAGTTTTTACCTGAATGCCCCCATGCTGCCCACAATCATCACAGCACCAATGATGCCAATGCGCTTGTACTTGGGCACAGTGCTGGAGAGCTGTTTGCGGATCACTATGTGCATATCATCCTGTTTGGAATAAAACAGAAGAACACAGGTCAGTAGATGAGGGACAGTAAAAAATAAAAAAAGGCAGAAAAAGTGTCCAAGGCTGGGCTGTCCAATATCTGGATCCACCGAATGCGCGATTTTGCACCTGAATGTGAGATCCTTGCTTCTGTCCAAAGGCCAGTCTGCTCAGAAGGTGGAAAAGTCTTCGAATCTGCTGCGGAGTGAGGTTGTCCATGTAGTCCAAGATTCCCTATGTCAAATATCATGACTGGTTACAATCAGAACCAAAAACATTTTCAAAACACCGCTGCTGAGTTAGAAAACCCATCATCCGCACGCTGCTTGCTTTGTATATTTGATTTGCAGCTACAATGTTTCGATCGTCTCGTCACCTTGACAAAAACAGCATACATGGCCATTTCCGAGGGTTTCTCGTTAACTAGACCACAGAGCAGCTCCAGAGCCACGTCCACCTCTCCACCCACACCACTACACACGTGGGTCACGAGAGAGCCCACCACCTCCTATTAAAATACCACAGGGTTGAATTACTCAGAAGAATCTGTATTTAGAAACATTTACGCATGATTCAAATTATTCTCAAACTCACCTGATGGCAGTAAGAGTCAAACGCAGTGAACGCATGTCGGTACATGTGTCCTCCGAAAGGCACCATGCAGGGGTCGGGTGAGCGCACCAAACTCTGAGCTAAAGCAAGGGTGGAGGGGAAGTACCCTCGCATGACCTAAAAGAAGAACAATAATAAATACAATGAAGTATTAAAAAAATAAAGAAATACTGCACTGGGCTTGTGTTCTTATATTTAAACTTCTATCTCTACAGGCTGACCCACCTGAGCGTAGTCCCTGAAGGTTCTCTGTAACAGAGCCTCTTGGATCAGTCCGTTTCTCACTTTGACCTTCAGCACTCTTTCTGCCCCCCGTCGGCTCTGGTTGGCATTGGTGGAGTGAAGGATAAGCAGCACCAGCAGATCCATGACCTAACGTGGCAAAGCAGAAATATTCCAAAGAGATGCCTAAAAACTTTAATGTGGTGTATAAACAGGCTTCCTAAAGAAGCTAAAATCACACTTGTCACCCCACAATGTTTTAAATCTGTCACTAAATACAAAATCAGCAAACTCTTGTTTGCTTAACTGCATAAATTCTATTAATTCAACTTCTTCTTATATATACAGCCATGAATTTTTCACCTGTTTGAGAGCCAGTGTATAGACCTAAGAATGGGACCAAGCCGTCAGTTAGCGTTCTTTGGGAATATGGTGAACTTACCTTATGCCCCTCCACCTCATCCACAGACTCTATGGCCTTATTAAAAAAGAAAAAAACAGAGAGAAAGAGAGAGAGAGGGGGAAAAAGTACATTTAAGTCACTGACACAAGCAACTGACTCAATCAGTTAAGTGAGGGGCCATAAGAACATTAATTCGTTTCATACCTTGAGCCAAGCCTCAGAAATGGTTTTCTGGAACCGCACTGCTGACTTGATGCAGTCCAGTATCAACGAGATGCTGTCCTGGCTGCTGCCAGCTGCTGCTGCGGAGGCAGACCTGCATCAAAAACATCAAAAACTGGATCACATCACCAACAAACCACATTTCTTACTTCAAAACTTCATGTGTGTCACATGTTTTGATACTGGGCTGTAAATTAATTGGAATGCGTGTTATCTTACCCGGCTGCTGCTTTACTATTCATACGACTCTGAGAGGCTTGCAGCACAGGCGGAAGGACGCATTGCTCAAGCTCCAGCTTTTTTCGAAGATTACAGACAACCTAAAAACAGGGAAACACTTCTCATATCCATTCATTTAGTAAAATTATGGGGTGTATGGGGATTTTTTGTATTGCTTGAGCACTCTGACCTCGTATGCATCAGAGGCCGACACAGAGTGCAGGATGAACTTGACCACTACGGGGAGGTCCTCTAGCTGCACAGCAGCCAGCGTGGCCATAACAGCTCCACGGACCTGAAAAACCAGAGAATCAACAAGTAAGAGCACATTGCTACCAGTGCACATGTGTGTTTATATGTGCATGTGCACACTACCTCTGTCAGCAATGAAGATGCGAGGTTAAGACTAGAAAGTGCATCCAGGATGGGAACGGTCAACTGAGTCTTCTCCTGGAGTAAAGAGCTGCAGAGAGGAGTGGTATTAGCAGCAACCTTAAAACACAGACTGACCACAACACATGTGTGTTAGAGATTTAGTGCACATACTTGAGCTCCCTGGCTGTATCATTGTGCTGGGAGTCTTCCAGTATCTCTGGCAAACTGGTGATGATGTCACGCTGAACCTCCACCGGAGCTACTGACACCAACTCCATGAGCTTTGACGCCAAATCCTGCAGAAAGATAAATAAGCACAAAAGAAGAAACATGTGATTATAGGACCAACTCAACAGGCCAGACACACCTTCAATTACAAAAGCAACAAAACCTGTCATCAAACAAATGATTACCTTAGCGTCCACAACTCTGTCTAGCCATTTGAGTTGGTTAATAATAATGCGTGGGATACTAACTCCTCCATCGCTGGTACTATAGAGTAGAGAAGACAGTTAGATTTTTTTTAAAAAGACGTATTAAAAGTTCCAAATTTTAAACCAAAAAATTGCGTAGTACATCAAAATGTCAGGAAATACTGACCTATCTAACATATACTCAGGGAGCTTCTCAAGCAAGGTGTTAATGATGGAAGTCTATAAAAAAAGGACAGGTGATTGGGGATTTGTGGTACTGTATTTGTACTAATACATACTGCTTTTCATTTTGACTGTGCTTGTGAAAACGCAGTTTTCTTTTAGAGGTCATTGCAGAAAATCTCACCTGTAACATTTCAATCCCCAACAACATCCGCAGCAGGCTTTCCTGGAATGAACTGACAGAACTGCAGCACACGTGGAAACATATCAGTTTTATTAGCTTAGTCCAACTTCTAGCTGTGTCCTCCATAATTTATGGAGCTGTCAAAAGTAGCCTCTTAATGCACTGGGTGTTTATGGGATGTTTACCTGGAGTCTCCATTAGACGACTGTGGGACGCATGGAAGAAGGCAGTTCCTAAACCTGTCAGTGTTCTCCATATATGACTCCAGTGCTGTGATGAACTCTTGAATGATCTAAGAGATGAAAAGTAGGAACTTAGGGGGAAACGTGTTTTTTGTTGTATTTTTGTGTTTACTGTAAGGTTGTTGTACGGTTTATACTCACACCAGGGTACCTGGGGCTCTTCTGAAGTTGCTGCTGTATTCGTCTCTGAAACACTACTTGGTCAACACCTGGAGGGGGATAAGACCAGATGTAGGTGAGCATCTCATTTCATTTACAGCCCTGCTTTGTTTCACAACTGAATTGGGTGCGTTTACCTATCTCGTTAGGCATGCCGCCCGGTCTCAAGATGACACCGGCCACTCTGACAAAGTCAACAAACACACACTGATTGGTCTCCTCTGGGGCAGCTTCCTTAGACTGGCGACCAGCGCTGCGACTCTTCTTCACTTCTGAAAGCAGATATAAACCTTAAAGAAAACAATATCACAGAAAACAGCTATACAGCTTCTCTCACGGGAAACTGTGTCAACAGAGGTGCTACTTAGCTCCCAAGACTGATGACATTTTTGGGAATACATGGAGAAATATGCCTTATACACATACACGTTTTAAACTTACTAGGTGCTGCAGGAGCTCCCGCTCCTTTATCCACGGAGGAACGTCGCTTTTTGCGCATCATCTGATGAAATATGAAGGACAGAAGGCTGTTAATAGCTATACTAGGTTACCATACACACACAGGGGAGTTAAAAAAAAAGAAAGGGGGGGGACGGTAACCACTGTCGCTATAATAAACGACACAGTTCAATAACTTTAACACAAACGTTCTTTTTGTCTTTAACATCATGTCGATATGAAATTTTCTGGTTGGCAGAAATGTTTTTATGAAAAATGGTAGACATACTTTTACTGAGCAGACGAAGCCACGGACGACCAAACACCGAAGTTACAAAACAAACTTCCGCGCCAAACAGCTCCGCGTCATCAGCGTCGTCACACTCGCGCATGCTATTGGCTGCTAGAAAAGCTCTGCTATACAGCCATAACTGTAAATGTGAAATATAGCACCGTTATTGGTCACTCTGTTTACTGATCTGTGTGCTGTACTTTACAGCAGTCCGTCAGTAATGTGCAATATTTTCATTTTCAATCACTCGGCCGGTTTGTATGAGTTGGTCATACTTAAGCGTTTGGGACTGGATACTTAATAACTCAACAGCCTTTCCGGGACGCCGTGCGACACAACGAGCAACTCCATCAAAGAGTACACTGGATCAAGCTATTGCACTGCCCCCTGCTTTCTTCTTCGTCTCTCTTAGTTTGCCGACAACATTGTCCCGCTAATATTTTAATTTATTAAGTTAATACATTATTTATTTAGATTAAAATATATATTGATAAATATCGTTTTTTATAAATATATTTTTATTAAAATAAATAATCATATTTATACATGAGCCTGTATGGAACCCCACAATATTTTCATGACAATACATTAGTGTGTATTTTCACAGTCACCCGACAAAGTATTTGCATGTATATTCAGCTTTAACTGTACTTATTGTGTACTTTCTTTATTTTTTCCTTTTTTGCTCTCAACTGATGACATGCATATGCAGCTCAAATAGCTGATTTTGTTTCCACAGAACATCAGAAAATATGGGCTAGTTTGAAGAAGCACCAAGGTAGGCCTGGCTTTGCACCTGCAGCCAAACTGGAGCAGTGGAAAAGAGGCAGGAGACAAATGTGCAATCAATATAGACAGTGTACATGTGCATATCAATTCAGCATAAATCATAAGTCATACACTTTCCTCTCAAATATCTACAGCAGTCTTACCATGAAATAAAATAACATTTACAAATGAATAGCTGAAAAATGGCTGTAATTTTTTTTATTGCACAGATCAGAAGGTATTTCGTGGCTACAGTGATTTCCTATATAATAAGGAATAATCCCTAGAACTAACACTAACACTAAATCCTTTATTGCATTTCCACAAAACAGGAAAATTAATGAAACAGGAATGAGGAAAAAGAAAGTTATGACAGTAATTCAGAATTACATCATTTATCTTTCACATATGTAAGATATTAAAGGCCAAGATTTAGATGTGCTTCATAAAAACTGTGACAGCTATACAACAGCAGAAACTATGATAGTAAATGGTCTTACTTAAAATTACATTAAATCTCATAAAATTAGACATAACTGAGCTGATTTGACCCATTTGTAAAATAACATTTAACCAGTGACTTATTTCACAGTGGTTCTGCTCGGCTAACTTTTGTTTTTCTTTAGTGTCCCACTGAAATAGTTTCTTCTGTTATATATTGTTTTTCTGCAAAGAGTATGTGCGAGAGCTGCCCGTTTTACATAACTGCATGCTTTATGTTACAATATGTCTATCTGCCTAATGTCCTGTTAGACCTCCTCCTTGTTGTGCTGTAAAAAACAGCTCTAACCCTCCAGGGATCATATGCATCAGTGGTGCCCTTGGGTGTCAGGCACCGGGGCTGGCAGGAAAATCTTTGGGTTCTCAGGGGTGTTTGGAGCAGGTTATCGCCCTGCGTAGTATACCAGCCCACTAATTTCAGGGAGTGAACTATCTTGGCAGGCAATACAAGCTCTTTGACCATATAAGGCTGGTCCAAAGAGACACAAGCGCGCACTGTGTTGGTTGTGAAGAAGGCATCAGCTCTACCTGAAGAAAGGGGGAAGGTTTTTAAAAGAAAAAAATGGCTACAAGTTTTTACGACCTCACGGCCAAACTGTTGACCGGGGAGACGTTTGATTTCTCGTCCCTAAAGGGCAAAGTCGTCCTCATTGAGAATGTCGCTTCTCTCTGAGGTACGACCGTCAGGGATTACACCCAGATGAACGAGCTCCACGAGCGGTACGCCAGCAAGGGGCTTGTGATCTTGGGAGTACCCTGCAACCAGTTCGGCCATCAGGTGAGAAATTTATCCCCTCTGCACTTTGGAGCACATAGCTAAGGCCTTTCTATCCCGTCAGTCTAGAAATAATCATTCTGTAAGTATCATTACTCTAAATGTCCTGCTTTCACCGTTAATTTATCATATTTTCCCGGAAATGGCTCATTTGAATGAAAGAGACTGACTTATTTGTATTTAATCAAATTAGAGGAATTTTGTTTCCACCCCTTATTTAAATCTTTAGTCTTGTATAGGTTCCAAGTTTACTGGCAAGTTTTAGATCGAGCTTTAGGTATAATATTAGTCAGCTTGTAAGTACAAGAGACGCGTCTAAATCCATAGGTTATTATTGCTGTTATTATATCATTATTATTATTATTATTATTTCATATGTAGCTTAAAGCGCAAGCATTGGTGATTTTTAGGATGGAGGAAGTTGTGGCGGTGTGTGAGATTTTCGTCTTACAACAAATCGAGTTCTTATATATGAAATATGCTTTAAAATTGTTAATATTTTATTAGGCGCTGATTGAACAATGACTACACAGTGATTGCTACTAGTTACTTATTGATACATAGTTATTGGCGGGACTCAATAATATAGAGTACTTGCTGTAGGGAACAGGGAAGTTAAGATTTTCTGGTTCTTCCTGATAAGAATGAGCCAAGAGTGTAACTGTGTGATCAACCGCGCAGGAGAACTGCAAGAATGAAGAAATCCTCCTGTCGCTGAAGTATGTCCGTCCTGGAAACGGCTTCGAGCCCAAGTTTCAGCTCTTTGAGAAGGTTGAAGTGAACGGGAAGGACGCCCACCCCCTGTTTGTGTTCCTGAAGGAAAAGCTCCCAACACCCAGCGACGACGCAACATCCCTGATGACTGACCCCAAGCTGATCAACTGGAGCCCGGTGTGCAGGAACGACGTGTCCTGGAACTTCGAGAAGTTCCTCATCGGGCCGGACGGTGTGCCGTTCAAGCGTTACAGCCGGAGGTTCCTCACCATCGACATCGAGGGAGACATCAAGAAGCTCCTCAGCCAGACGAATTAAAACCTCGTCATAAATGCAGCCTGCAGCTTAGCACCATGTGTGTGTGTAGCCTTCATAAAGAGGGAAACACCACTGCGCTCACAGCTTCAATAGATGCTACCTAAACTCACCACCTGTGCTCTCCTGTACGCAGTAGCTGTCTCCTGCTTTTTTTTTTACTAAATGAAGGAATCCTCTGAAACCAAACTGTGAGGAGGATATCTGATGAAATGTAAAAGGCAGGACTGTTTTATCTCTTCAAAGCTGCGCTGGGTGCACGTAAAGCACAGCTGTGGTGTCAAGTTTAAAGGGGATCAATAAATATATTTTTTGCAAACATTTCTCTGACTCCTAATTTATATATATATTTATATATTTTCTCTATATTTACTTGTTTAAAGGTCATATTTGAGGAAATATTTTGTCAGCTTAATCTTATTAGCATATCTAAAAATACTCAGACATTTTCTGTAAAGGAGGGCCGGGGAAAGGTTATGGGTGGTAGATTATTCATCCACAGGCAAGTGTTGGCTTTGTATACAGCTACAGTACAACTGATTACTAGGTGTGTTTCCTGTGCTTACACGTAATTGTACATCAGAGTTCCTTTTGCAAACAGTCAGCATTACTGGCAGGCAATTTAGGTTGCATCACCTGCAACCAGAGGTAATTATCTTAACACAGACAGCAGTACTTACAACTTCAGCGTGGGGGTTATATTGCATGCAATTATTCTGAACAAAGCACCTCATTGAGGACTTGAGCTTTATTACGCTTTGAATCAAAGTACATTTACGTATTGCATCACCTGAAACCAGAGGCAATCTGTGTGATATTGCAGTGCATGTCCAAACAAGTGAGCTTGTTGAGGCTTCCAGTCTTTATTGTAATTTGAATTCAAATATTTTTCAGTTAAAAACAAAACTGCAGATATCGGCAACAAGATAAATATGAGGACAATCATTTTTACACCTATTTAAAATAGTGTTGATTATGTACAGATCGAGTTTAAACTGCTGACATAATTTCGGGTGGATAAGAAGACAAGATTTTCTGCTGCTGAACTGTGTTTTCAGTTACATATCTAGATTACAGATATAAAGCTTTTCTAGTTTTAGGCATAAATGATTATGTTTAGGTAGTTTGAACAACATGATGATGCCAGGACCAACCAGCAGAGAGGACACCCAAAGGCCCTGTATGTTAGCGTGTCATTATAAAACCAGGTGCAGATTTATGCCCCAGAACAAGCCTTGTGGGATTACATTATATTAAGTGTTAACTGTCACAAGTAAATGTATTCTAGTTTTTACTTGATCACATTCAAAACACCCAGTCACCAGTTATAAATGTGCTCCAGGGGATCGTTGTGTATGTCTGGGCTTCAATAATATAAAATAAAAGAATCACAACTTTACTTAAGAGCCAACTGCTGTATTAGTATCACTGGAAGGAAAACTGGCTCAAAGTGCCTGCATTCAGTGAGAATGCTGTTAAACGACTGTTCTCCTCCACCCCATCTGACATCTAACACATGATTTTTCCTCATGATAAGGAGCAAGTTCAAGTTTCATGAATAAAGCACCACTTTTATACTAGTTTATTTCGCTTCACTCAGTGTGCTTGGAAGATATCAAATATCATAGCCATTTCAATACAGAGCTGCATTATTGTACAAGACTTATTAGGACAAGCTATCGCAGGTGAACTAGGGGTCCGGTCAGGCAGCTTAAAAGACACATTAAAATTATGTGGAAGCTTATGACAGACCAAAACCTTTAATGCTAAAGGCCTGACCATACACTTCCATGATTTCTAGATACACCAGAAGCAGGTAGATTTTCACGGAGAATTCAAAGTGCCTCCTTTTTAATCAGGTTGCAGGAATTGAAAGGCCGCTTTTTTCATTATGATTACAAAAAAAAGAAAAAAGAAAATACAAATTGTGAGCAGGGTAAGACTCCTCTCATGAGTTTAGGGCCCCGAGAGCAGAGCCCGTGCTGTGCATCAAAACATATGGGGGGGAAAAAAAAAGTCATGGCTTAACTAGAGCAAGGCCAAAACAAAAAAAACAAAAACAAACCCCCCAAAACAGCTTTTGCCACAACTCATGTCAAGATCTAGAGCTTAGGGACCTTGAAATGAGACATCCTCTCTGTGGTTTAGATGCGGCTCAGATCCACTGCTAGTCTAGCCAAAGGATCCCCTCAGAAATAGTTTCACTTTAAACAGGTGGCATAAGGTAACAGGATTCTTTCAACAAAGAAGGTGCCATGTACTGTCATGTGTGCACATCACACTGCTAAAATTTACCTTAGCACAGCAAGAATATGTGAGATAAATCTAGGCACAAAGCCAGCATCCTGGAAACACATCAGTTTGTTCATTTTATCATAAATACCTTGGATCGCTTTGGTTGAAACAATAAATGCATTTGGCTTTTTGTTTTAAATATTTCTGACTGGTCTTGTGGGCAACAGAAACATTTGTTTATCTACATATTTGAGGGCACTTCTAACCTTAAGTTTCTATATTCACTTATATTCCTCTTCAATCCAGACTAGCAAACTACTTTAAGAAATCAGCAGACCACCCGCTGCAGGGAGGAAAGTCTCACAGTTCACTCTTATGTCAAGGCTGCTGGCTGTAGCTGACAACATATGAGACAAATCAAAATACAGGGAAGGTAGGATTAATAATTTTACGTCTGCGGAATCCTCTGCCACTAAAGTAGCTTTGTGTGTGCGTCCGAGTGTCTCTATTTGCCATATGCGTTTCAGTGTGTGTCCCTTTTCATTGGGGCTTCTTAATTTGTGTCCATGTGGTCATCGGCTGGCTCCGGGGCTCCTCCCAATGACGCCGAAGGTTGAGGTTTGGAGGGGCTTTCTTCGTCTCTGCGCTGATAGAACAGCACGTAGGCGGCTTTAGTCTGTAATGGCACAACACGGGTAAGATTAGATTACTAGAAGAGGAAAACCTGACACCAAAGTCAACACACCAGCAAGTGTCAGTACTCAAACATCATTCTTTCACTTAAAAGACTAAATAAAACAAAGACCCAGTGATCACCAGTACACAACACTGTGAAAACTCACCACAATCTGATCCTCTGTGGCAGATGAGACGCTGCTGTCATCAAAGTAATACCACTTTCCGTCCACTTTATTCTTGCCATAAGCCGTGTCTGTTACACAGAGACGGTGTGAGGTTAATGGATGACTTTTCAAGAATTTTGTTCAGGAAGACATAAAAGTCTGATTACACTGCTTCACTATGACAAAAGATGGCATATCAAAGAAAAATAAACTGAGGGTGAGTGCACAATGAAAACAATGATGCATGAGGCTCTACGCCTTATTAAATTTTAACCAAATGCAGCGTCCTTGGAGACAGAGTGACTGACTGAGCACCCCATCTGCTGACACATACTGTGTTCGTGTTTAAAGGCTAAACAAACTGCTACCAGCAGTTGGCATCAAAGACTACATAGAGGAAATTTCATTGTATAAAATAAATGCTGACTTACAGTGACCCCCTCCCATTCCTCCATAGTGGTTTGACACAGCAATAAGGTCGTAGATGTAGGGGCCAGCCTTAGGGTCACACACAAACTCAGACATGTTGAGATCCCTGGCAGAGAAAATACCGTCAGATGGTGAAACCCTGCATGTACTGCCCTGTTTAAGCCATCCTTAGTAAGTGTGAGTCAGACTTTTTTTTTTTTATAAGGATTTCAGCAACACAATCTGCTCTGTGGTTTCCGTTGGATCAAGTTCCTCAACAGTGTCCTAAGATTGACATGTAGCTGTTAGCTTAACTGTGAGGCAACTTCCCTTTTATAACACAATAGAACATTTGTGTCTCACTAATGAGGGAGTGGGGAAAAAAGTTAACGAATTATCTAGCGTTGGGAAATCTTATGCATTTGTCACCTAACATCTTAGTCATGTAACAAAATCCATTGTTCCTCAGTCACACACCCACAGCAGCAGGTTGCCTGTCTTTCTGGAGCAGCCTTCGGTGTCTAGCCCAAAGTTGCCGTGTGGAGAAAAACAACTGCAAACCCCTTGATTAATGAACAACCTGGGCAAACAAATCAGTGACCAGCAGTATTTACAAAAATCCACACAACCATAAAAGAGCAGAAAGAAGGTCTAAATGTTCTATTTGGGGTCATGCCAGTTTATAAGATAATAATCCACTTCTTGTAAGTAGAATGAGTATTTCCTCATTCAGAGCTCTGGTTGATTATTCTGTGAATTTCAAACTGCAGCTCCCTCTAGAGTCAAAGCCATACCAATACTACAGCGTTTCCAGTTCCTTATTTTTAAATTTTCACTATTTTACATAAAACTGAATTAATGGTTGCAATCATTTTCATACACTTCCTTTAACTTTTAAGACAAGTCTTTTTAAAACACACAGTTTTTCCATTTCTATTACTAGAGGCCTCTCAATCAATGCTGTAACAACAGTCATGGTTTAATGATGTTAAGAGTTATTGTCTTGATTGACAATGCAAATTAAAATGTAGCTGACGTGACTAAGGAAGGAACCATCTTTACAAAAAAGGTTCTGTGAAGAAGTATTATTTTCTACCTTCACTACATGGGTAGCTGCTATGTGGAAAACTAAATCATTGTTTAGCCCGTCGCTCTCTTATCTATAAACAAAACAAATCACACTAAAAATAAACTGAGAATCATGTCCTTATTTAGTTTTTCAGGAAGTTATATTTGTAAGTACTGGAGTCAAAAATGTGTGATACTGATCTTGACAACAGTATGCTGACAAAGAGAATTTTACATACTGCAACTTTAATCCTTAGTTTTATATTTCTCCTACCAAAAGGTACAATATTAAAAAGGTCATTTGTAAGAAGCATGTGACTGAGTATAGAAAAGGCAGGAGGATTTTTTTTTTTTTGCATCTTTATTTGCTAATCCTACTGGAGACAGCCAATAAATGATAAGAGGGAAAACTGTGTAAAATATCAAAGTCCCAAATGGCTAAAAGACCAACTGAGGATTTTGCCACGACACAGTACATACCTGATGGGAAAGTCCACCACTGTGTCCAGCTTGTCCCTCCAGCATCGGTTGTATGAGAAACGCTTTAGATGAACCACCAGAATCCGAGGAAGTGACCACAAGTCAAACTTCTTTGTGGCCTGTTGGTGCTTCTTGCATGTTGGACAATACCTACAAGAAAATATTCAGTTTAGATAAAATATAATGTGGAATATGTAAACACTTAAGAGTAAGTTATGCTGAAGAGTCCTCACCATGGGTCATGTTCTCCCAGTGTTTCCATTGTTGTAAAGAGCTCGATGCATTCCCTTAGAGCCACAGTGGTTTTCTTTCTTTGGGGCTGCAGCATGCTCTCATGCTTCTCATAAGCCTAAGCACAATATTTACACAAATATAAACAAACTGTTTGAGCACTGTGTCACAGAACTGTGTGACGAATATCAACTGACCTCTGCTTCTGGTTCATCATAGTAGAGTTTCTTCGACTCTGTGTCCCAGTCGATGGCCACTGTGGAATGTGCTGCAGAGGAGAGAACGTGGGAGAAGCTGTGTTATCATAAAGTGGCCTGAAAAAAAAAAGGAAACTTTCCATGCAATTGAAGTTTAAAGATGTAGACTGACGATTAAGTTTGAGGACATTTCCATCACAGGGCAGCGGGCTAATGTTGGCCGTTCCATAAGAGTTGACTATGCTGAAAGTAAAGAGCTTGGTCGTGTCTCCCTTGGACCCATTTTGTAAGTCAGAGGCCTCCTCCTCCTCTTCAGATTGGCCATTTTCTGGCTCTGGACTCACTTGGTGGTCCATGGCCTCCTCTTCACCTGAACAGTGACATAAACCACATCTAATTATTCTTGTTGCAATGCTTTTTGAGTGCTCCTTGATGACGACTCCTCAGCTGGACAGGAGTAGTTGATGTCAGCTTCGTACCATCATATAACCCATTCGTTTCATTGCAGGTCCCTGAGTGGTTGCTGCCATTACTGGAGCTGGCACTGCAGGAGGCCCCATCTGATAAGGGACTGCCACAGCCACCCAGGCTGGCAATGAGACTAGAAGATGTAGAACATTCAGGAGCCTGACTGCAGCTGGATAAGGTGGCTGAGGCCGACGCCCTGCTTTCAGTAGAAGGGCTCTGGGAGTGTTTTACGTAGCGTCTGCAACACACAACAAGGAACACAAGTTAACACCGTTAACCAAATTTGGAAAGAATTCAGGGTCTGCATGTTGTGTCCCCTTTCCATTAAATTTCCTCATGCCAGATGTACTGTATGCACACTGCTACTACACTGTAATATAGCTGAATTTCTTTTTACCAATACAGTAGGTTCTTACCCAATCCTCTCTAGGATCTTATCATAAAGAACGTCTGCTATGAGGTTATGTCTGGGCACGGTGATAAGTAAAGGCTGGCCAAACAGCATGGTGCTTGTGGAGCTTCCAGCATGCTTTGAGTGGCGCTCCCTGAAATAAACAGGCAGGTTCATCCTTTCACTGTTCTCCTCCTGCACCTCATACCTGCAGAGAGCGTTGACACAAAAAAGGAAACAAGTCTTACACTCACACTGTACAATCACAGTGAGTGAGTTTTCAGATCATCATCAGGTCAATAACACAAACTTACACAAAGATGTCATCCTTTTCCATGATTTGGTTGAGGCCATCATCCCGTCTATAAAGTTTATGGAATCTGTGATTGTAAACATCTGCCACCACCATCTACAAAGATTAAGGAGGTGCAAATTTAGAACAAACTATAAACTGTTCCCAAGAGTAAGAAAACAAACATGTGAGCATCATAAATTAGACAAAACTAGTGATGTAAAAGAATAAGATTCTAACATTTTCTGGAGGGATTCCACAGAGTTTGGACAAGGCGCTGCACAGGTCTGTTATAGTACCCAGTTTGGGGACGACCACCCGATACTGCAAGACAAAGAAAACAACGTATGATGTTCTCAGTGACAATGCTGCTATTTTAAAGAGAGTTAGAAATGCATGTTAGACTTATATCAACAATCAAAACTTTTTGTTTTAATCTCCCAATCGTAGATGCTTCTTATCAGTTTGATTGTGGATTCAAGTCTAGAGCAGCGAGAGTGAAGGTTAATGCCAACTCACCTGTGTGGGTCTTGACTGAGGGTCTGATCGCACCAGGAAAACTTCCATGGTACGGTCCTTCTTCAAGGGCAGAGGCAATGTGAGGTAGCAAAATGGGTCAAAGGTAACAGATACTTTGGAGCACTCTGGGCATACCAAGGTGGATTTGAAGAGGCCATGGAAAATGTCAACTATAATAGAGTCATTGCGCAAACGGTGGTTTGTCCAGGCTTCCTTGGCAACAATCTGTAGTTCACCAACCAGTGGAGGGAAAAAAAAGAAAAGAAAAAAGAAGAAGACCTCCATTAGATGACATTTTAAAACCATCAATCCAAGATGACAATGCTTTCATGCTACTATGCAGAAAAACTATTTCATGTTTAGCTGTCAGTATAAAGCAGATCAGCAGTCATTCTGCTTCAAATTTAAAGTAGGACAAACATTTAAAAATAGTTCTGTAAAGGTTGATACTTCAGCAACATCATGAGAGCATCAGACAGACTTACTCTTTAGAGACCAAACAATACGATATCTACATCTGTACTATACCTCATCTGGACGGCCCTCTGCATCCCTTAGGGCCAAGTAAGGCTTCTTCTTGACCCTATTCAGATCTTCATGGAGCCCGTCAAGCAGGAAGGCCAACAGCTCCTGAGAGTCCTGCTGCTGATAGCCCGAAAACTGGGGGGCAAAGCGTCCGACCTGGGTCTGACAATCAAAGGATGCTTATTACTACCTTCATAGAGCTCGATGAGTTTCCCTGGATGTATTCAGTCATATACACCGACTTCAGATCAAGCTATTTGGCATAACTTACTTTGAAGGTACGTGGGGCCACATAACTGCTGCGGCTGAGCCACATTTGTTTTACTAGATCTGCATAGGCCTCAGCTATCTCCCCCCTCATTCCCAGAGGATTCTCTCTGTTTATCTCTGCCTCATACTGGTCAGTGAGGAAGTACTCTGTGAGTGGAGATGCATTGCTCAGGCACTGAGGGAACAGGAACCAAAAAAAGACAAGATACGAAAAAGGATTATGTGCACAGAAATAATAAAGCTCACTTCCACCCAGGAGAAGCTGCAAATGCTTGCTTTTTTACCTGAAGGGCAGAGTTCATGAAGCATGTATTTCCCAAATTACTGAGCCCACATAAGCCAGGCTGCGATTGTGACTCCCTGTAGTTGTAGGAGCTGTATGAATTGTAGCCCCCATATCTGTTGGCAGAAAGAATGTCATATTGTTTGTCTGTAATATTGTATTCAGTATACAGCTGTTAACACATGGTAATCAAGTAAGCTATGTGCACATAAAATCCCAGTTGTCCTGTACAAATTGCATACAAACTACATGCTCTTTAGTATTCGGCATACTAGTACACTCAGGCATACAATCTACATTTTTTTTTAACTTGAAATATGGTCAGACAATAGACAATGGGCATCTTTAAATCTTTAATCACTCTCTTGATGTAACAAAAATTAATACTTTCTCATTTACTATCTGCATTTTTCTGCAAACTTCATTAAAGCAGTAGACTACATAAAGAGCAAATGCATGCACCTGATTATACCGACACAACCTATGCAGTTCCAGACTACTGGAATTTGGTGTGAATAGATTTTGTGCTTTATTCTGGGTGACATCAAGGAGCTAAAATAAATAAATACAAATTTAATTAAAAAACTGAGCTGTTAAACGATAAGATAAAGACAAAGTAAAACATTCACATTCCTAGTTTTGCAGCCTGTCAAGAATTTTTGTTTGTCTTACAAACTACATTGTGGTCTGTGGGAACACAATGTGATATAATGATTTGTAAGAATTCTAACAAGTTGGAAGATGTAGTCAAATTTCCTTGAACTGCCTTTGAAAACTCCACTTATTGAAAACTTAGACTGGATATTGGGAAGTTGTTGTTTTTCCCTCTTTTTAAAATTAAGTGACAAGCTGTGTGTGAACAGTGAAAAGAAATATCACTCCTATCCAACAAGCTTTACCTCTCATGGATAAATACTGGTAAAGTTTCAATAAACAAGAAAAAAAAGGGGAAATAAAGTAGATCAGAAAAGATGCCTTGCCTGTTGCTGGATGAGGTGCTGTTGTTCAGCGTGTATCCAGGGCTGCAGTTGCTGTCTCCATTGGTTACTGCTGGGGATGAGTTTGAGGAGAGTTTTGGAGAGGTAGTGAAATTCCTGGATGGGGTTGTACTTGATCTAGTAAGAAAGAATGAAATTGTCTTTCAGAAAAGCACATTCCTAAATATGTAAACAAACATGCCAGCGTGACTGGAGAGAAGAAGAAAAAAAAAAAAGCTTACTTGGGATGTGAAGCTTGTCTGGGCCACGTACCATCCTCATTTTTGCGCTCAATCACAAGCACCTGTGGAAAATATTCTGTATGAAAGCTAGGTTGGCACACCTGAATTTCATGCATGACTTTTCACATCTCAGGCTCGAGTTTAATACTCAAATGGCAAATGCCACCAAACGTTTCTTTATTGTTATTCTTTAATGTTTCTTTATTCTAATACATTGTATTTTTCGTCTAATTTGAAAGCTGCTATGACTGATCTGGATTTCAGTGGCTGCTGTGATAAATGAAGTTAATTAATGCCTTCATCTTCTCTAACCTAGATTGTGAATATAACACACAGACACCTAATTCAAACTAGCAGTCTCCAATCACCACCTCAGTCTCATATACTAAGAGGTGCTTTTCCTTCCTACTAAAATATATTAATGTAAAGGGCAAATAAAATAAACAGCATACATTATCTTTGCAGCACAATGTCAAAATTAAAAACAACCACATAGCTGAATCATAACCTGATCTCCCTGCAGCAACACTTACACATTAATACAACCTAAACAAATGTTATTGCAGTGCTAATGTACTACACGGCAGTAGGCTCTCTGGTGTTTTTGTTATTCTTTTCAGTGCCTGCAAATGAATTATGTACATGAGTGAGGATCAGTTTATTATTGAGCTGTAGTCAAACAATAATCTCAATCTTATTTGAATAGCACTACCTGTCCCTGGAAAAGACCAGCATCCTGTACGGTGCTGTCTGGCTTGTTCAGCTGCTCGTACGTATTGCTCATGTATTTGTTCCAGAGCCTGGTCTCTTCTTCTGATGGGATATTGAACAGTGTTCTCATCTCCTTCTCTATAGTGTCTAAAAATGAGAAAAGTTTGATAAATAAGCATGGAGAGTCAAATAGTTTTATTCAGCAAACACAAACCCATAAATGACACATGTGGATGCTCACCTATAGTATCAGCTTTACTGAAATGACGTGTAACAACATTGTCCATATTGTCATTCTCACACAAGTTCAGCTCCAGCAAATACACCTCCACTTTACAGTGCTTGACAAACATACCATGTTCAACGACCTAGAGAAAAAAAAAAGAGACATTTGGAAGCCCAGTCCACGCACCCTGGTACATGGCTAAAATTAAGAATATCTTTAACAGCCTTACCTTCCTGACGATAGGTCTCTGGCCCTCAAGGCAGCCATACCAGCTGACTAGCTTATTCCATGCCTCAGTAGGTACTAGGACATAATCTAGCTCATCTATAAGGTGCTCTTTCAGGGCTTGAGTCTCCTGGTCTTTAAGGAGAAAAAGAAAAAAAACAAACAAACATAAGTATAAGCTAAGGAACTAAATTTTTTTTGTTTTGTTTTTTTATTTCTATGTGGAACTTATATTGTTCAAGCAAAATCAACAGCAGTCCATTAGGGGATTCGTTTTAAAATGACAATTTTACCTGAGAACAGGCCAGAGTTATCAATTGGTCCTGGATAGAGGCTTCGTTCTCCAACATTGTACATATCCCAGCTGTCAAACCCCACATACTTCTTCCACTGTTTGAACCACCGGCTGTCTATTAGATACCTAAAACAAATTGATCAGTCACAGTTAAAGAAAAACATATCACTCGTTGGAAGATGCTCTTTTCCCCTTAAAAGCTTTAGCATTTATATCTCGTAAAGGATTTCTTCCCCCAGCATAAAAAAGGGTCAAGAGATTCTAAAAGGTATGGTATAAAAGGGCACACAGCCCTACACTTTCCCAGAAGATTATGCAATACCAAACTGCCTTGGCATTTATAGTAACTGCAAGCTAGTTTGACTTAATCTCATCTAAAGAATCTCCTTTGGTTAATAAGCTTGTATCCACACTGCAACAACCATTCAAATGCTAATTCAAAAAGCTGGACAATGGCTCTTTCGTGTCAACACTATAAATTAATGGGCTTCAAAGTGTCAAACAAACAGGTGCATGATCTTATCCCGAGATTAGTTTTGCCAAGCTATGCCTGACAGTGTTTAAGGCTCCTGGAAATAAATACCACGGGATAGTAGTTCCATTTTAACAATACCATAAATGGAAGGGCCGAGTCATTTAAATAACTCCAGAAAAACAGGTTAGCTTTGCAGCTAGTGGCTGCAAGAATGAACGTGACCTGGTCATTTGGCACCCACTTCTATTAACAAATGAGATTAACGGGGACGCTTGCCCATCTCACATGTCTGTGGTGTTGTGTTTACTGGCTGAGGTGAAGCCTCTTTAGTACACCGGCTGCATTATGCCCAGGCCTGGGCAGTGTTAATGGTCTGAAACTATGTTAGCTAACACAGGTGGCTTGCCGGGTAAGGGGAATATCACACGGCTTAAAATGGTATGTTATGACAAGCAGGTAACTACTTCTCACATTAATTCTGTCAGCGGGCCCATTTCCTCATCATCCCGTAACTGACAACAACACGGTTTCACTGGAAAATGAAACTACAATCTGAATCCAGGGCCTTAGTTATTCTGACAGCCCACTAGCTACCACGACTGCTAAAGCCGCTCAACTTATCACAAAACAGGCACTAATTAATGTACAAATGAGTCACTTGGCAGCTGGTTTGCTTGTGTGCGTCAACAATAATATCTGTTAATACAGGCATTAGTACTAACAGAGAAATTCAAATGTCGGGCTGACTAGCAGCAAGCGTGCTAGCCTGCTAAAATATCATTAGCACAGCAGCTATCGAGTTCAAGCTTACAAGCATTGCTGTCATTAGCTTGCTAGCTTAGCATGCTAACACTTCCTGTTTGTCGGCTAATGATAGCTAAAGACCCAAGTATTACTGGCCGCTAGCTTACCATTCGTCACCCTTTTTCAGAGACGTTTTCAAAAGAGACCCAATAGTCTGTTTTTGACTTTCGGTTGATGGAGTCGGTATTTGTGCAGCTACCGGCTCCGAGTCGGAGTCCGCTGCGTTACCCGACTCGGGTCCGCCTCCCTCGGCCATCATGCAGCCTGTGTGCCGGTAACGTGAACGCGCTGAAACACACGCACTGGGACAGGCTCATAGAAAACCTTCTTCCTCTACGGGCGGCGCATAGCCCCGGAGAGCTGCTATTGCACTCCAGCGTTCAGTCACTAGCATTACTAAACCGGTAAGTTACGAGACATTCAAATGCCAGCTGACTGACAGCAAGTTTCCCATAAAAAGGATCTTGCAGTTCCTGTGCTTCAGCTCTGTGTTCGCTAATCTGATGATAATTTTCACTTACATTATAGGTTTTTAGAGCTCGTTAAACAGACGTCCAGGCAGTTAAATAAAGAGAAGACTAAATTTTAACGGAGAGCAAATGCAAATGTTTTTGTGTAACAATGACCTATTATTACTGACGAGGATAAAATTATTATCCTCTCTATGATTTAAAAGTTTTTGTCAACATTTTTCCAAGTGCTTCTTTTTAATATAGCAAGGAGTTTAAAACATAGCATTTGTAAAAAATAATAGCTTTCTTTAGAAAGCATAAATTATTTCAGAAAAAAAAGGATTATTACCAGGGTCAGTATTATTGGCCCCCTGAAAAACTGGCCTTTTCATTGACCCACAGCACAAACCGTTGTTGTGCAATGACGGGCTTTAACTCTGTAATACTCAAAGCTTGCAAAATCAAGTCAAAACTGAGGGCTGTCTTTCAGTTTACACATAGTATTAAAAACCTTAGCAAAGATTTGAGCGGCCACCTGAGAAAGCATCATGCCAAAAGCAAAATAATTCAATCTTGATTTCTGTCAAGAAATTCAAAAATTGCCACACAGTACAGAACAAGCCTGGCATATGAAGGTATGTATCTTGCAAAATGTGAGAGCTTGTACTGGCAGAGGTAGGAAGCAAAAGATTTCAAACACTGTGGAAAGAAATCAAGTGAGAGATGTGTCTAAAGAACAACTGCCAAGACATTACTGAATGACTGAGCCAAGTCAGAAATGGTAGTCTCAAAGAAGACAATCACTAGAACCCTGCACAGGAATGGACTGCGAGGTTGCAGACCAAGAAAAACTCCACTTGTGCAGGAATGACACCTTCAAGCTAGACTGAAGACTGAAGTATGCTAAAGACAACTTGGAGAAAGACTCTGTATACTGGAAGTGTATCCTTTAGTCAGATGAGACAAAGCTAGAGCTCTTTGCTCATGGCTCATAGAAATGCTGCTTGTGTTTGAAGAAGTAAGAGGCGTACAACCCAAAGAACACCATCTCCACCATGTAACACTGTGGTAGGAGCATTGTGCTGTGGGGATCAGTTCTTCTGGTATGCGGAATCTTCTCAAGGCGGAAGGAATTGTGAAAAAAGAAGGATATGTGAAGACAATGACACAATTATAAATCTCTCCTGGTGAAGAACAAAGCATTCTTCACGATCGTGGCTCAAGAGTTGGCAGTTTGTTTTGTAATCGGAAGGTTGCTGGTTCGAGCCCCGGCTCCGACAGTCTCAGTCGTTGTGTCCTTGGACAAGACACTTCACCCGTTGCCTACTGGTGGTGGTCAGAGGGCCCGGTGGTGCCAGTGTCCCGCAGCCTCGCCTCTGTCAGTACGCCCCAGGGCAGCTGTGGCTACAATGTAGCTTGCCATCACAAGTGTGTGAATGGGTGGATGACTGAATGTAGTGTAAAGCGCTTTGGGGTCCATAGGGACTAAGTAAAGCGCTATACAAATACAGGCCATTTACCATTTTAGGTTCTCACATAGGGGAGAAAAGCGCTATATGGGAACTAGTCCATTTATTGTCTAGTATTTGAGATATTCATGTTCAAACATTGCCTTAGATTTCAAATTGTGGGAAAAAAAACTATGGAAGAGGGTCAATGGATGATTTTTTTCAGAAAAGTACATCTTGAAATGTATTTGATATATGAAGTTAATATTTCATAGCAATCATTATATATGCCCAATCTTTGTACCATACAATCAAAAATGGTCAAGCAGAAGGCCCATGGTGATATGAGATCAAATGACTCCATTCATAGACGCTGCATTTTTCCCTAAGCGTCATAGTCATGAAATGTAGCCTTTTCACAGCTCTAATCGCTTGTCTTTTCTATAGATCGAAATCCACATTTCACTTTGGTCACAGTTCTTACTGAAACACTGCCCAGTTGAGCAGTCTTCGTGACTGAAGCACTCACCACCGAAGCCTTTTTTTTTTTCTTTTGTGCCATTTTGACTAAATCCATCCTACCTTGTATCCACAGTTCAGGCTGGTGTTGATGGTGTGGGGAATATTTTCTTGGCACACTTTGGACCCCTTTGTATTCCACAGAGCATAATTGGATGCTTATGTTACCTGTGTGGAAGCATGATCATCCTTCATGTTCCTCAACTCATTTGTTCACTTGCCTGCATTTTTTTTTAACTTACTAATGTGAACATGACTGACAGGCTGTTAAAACAAGATTGCAGTATAATTAAAAAACAAACTTACTTTTAACTGACATTTTGTCCATTTTAAAAAATTCAACTCACTTCCTCACTACCAATCATCCTAACCCAGGTAAATGAAGTAGACGCTGTATTGTGGAAAACTGACAACAAAAGAGTAATGTTAATGTCCACGGTATCTATTCAAATCTTTTACTGAGGATGAATGTGACATGTGTATTATTTGAATATTCAGCTGTGGTGCTTCTTCTCTTACACTGATCGTTATTATTCAAAGAAACAAAAAAGACAAAAACAAAAAACCCCAGCACAAAACAAAAACATCTCTTTCTTCATATTTGAAAAAGTAAAGTGTTAGTGTACATGGAAAACAAATAAAACTATTTTGAATCAAAACAGACTTTATACTGTACAAAACACAAGGGAGTTAATTACAAAATAAACCGTCTACATACTTCAAAAACAATATCTTGATGACAAAACTCAACATTTCCCCTGCCACAAAACAAACAAACCTAACCTGTTCTGGACCTGCTTCTATCTACAATCTAAGATATGAGCAATAACGGATGGTTAAAGGATTATTAAATATAGATCATTCTGAAATGTAAAACTGTTTTATGTACTATTTTGTTTAAAAATGACACATACAAAATGAAGACAGCTAACTAGCTGTGCATGACATTAGGAAGAAGAAGCACTAGGCAGTTCAGATTCTACTACTTAATGGCATTATGACTGCATTCAGTTTCAAGCCAACAAGAACATGTTTCAAAAATCAAAAAAACATCACTTAATTTCTCTAGAACAGCCCCTTCTTCCTTTGAAATAACAAAGCAGAGCTCTCTATTATGCATGAGGCAACAGTAGAACCAGTGTATTTGTGTTCATTTCAGTTCATTTATGGACAGGAATGGAAGGTAGATACATGTGAAAAGACCACTACAACAAATTAGATGATGTAAACTTTGCATATGAAGGGATTTGTCCCAGTTGTGTGGTTTCAGATTTTAAAAAAAAACAAACAAACAAACAAAAAAAACCACACACACAACAACAACAAAAAAACAAAACAAACCCCCCCAAAACAAATCCCTGAAATAATCAAATTTGAAATTGGAGTCTCCAAAAAGGAAGTGATTAGGCCATCAGAAGATACCGCTTGGCAGCTCCTTGCTGAACATGCCATCAAAGTCCAACTCCCGGCTCATCAGATCATCCTCTACATTCTCAAGCGCCCACTGATGGTCAGTCAGTTCCAGTGCCTCCCACTCAGCCTAAAAATCAAAAACAAACAGCACATTAAATCACCAAGGCCCCGTGCCACCAACCTCCACCCCTCTGTAGCTAATTCAACTAATTATAGACACACATACTTTGAAAGCTTTATTTGTATCTGCAGGCATGGCCATGGCAGCACCGCTCATCTGCTCCTGCATGATCCTCGACTGGTCTGCGCCTGCGGGCATTCAGACACAAAGCAAACACAATCAGTATGTGGACATTTTCACTAAAGTCACATGATGTAATCTAATTATCCGTTTTAACATTTAAACCAATTTCAACTTTGTGAAACACTCCACTTACCGTTATCTTGGCCTAGGATTAAAGAGTACATGCTTCGAAGTCCAAACACGTTCAGGAAATACCAGGATGCTGAGCTCACCCTGCATAATACACACAAGCGCAAACAAATCACAGTGTCATCACACACTAGCTTAAGCATTTTCCTATCAATAAATAATGAGTGGTGCAGTATGAGTCCAAGTATCTTGCTCTATTACCAAGAAGCATCCAATGAGAGCAACTCTATTCCTTGTTGCAGCATGGGCTTAAAGCGCAGTGTGAGAGGGAAGGGAACCTTAGCTGTGCGAAGGAAGCACAAGCAGAACATCGGCATGTAATTTCCATTTAAATGATATCTTGACAAAGTTGCTTTTGTGTGGGTCAGGGAGATAAATTACTTGTTACAAATCCTGAAAAGGTCCAGTTGATCCATCCACCGATGAGGATCATGGGAAGCACGTTGGTTACGTTGCCCTTCATCATATCTGTCAGCATGCTTGGATCTGTGAACATTTTATGGGTAAAGAAAAAAACTTAAAACCCTAGATCGCTGAAAAGATATTCATAAACATTTTTTTTGCACATTGGTAGAAGATCCAGCTTCACTCTTAATGCAGAGAAAGGTGTCAAGTTGCTGGTTGGCCAACCTGCAGTATGTGTGCTGATACAATGTGATCTAGTACTAGGTCTGATGTAGACTTCTGTTAGGAACGTTTGTAGAGTCTATGTCATCACCTACGTAGGTGGCCGACATTTATCCTTGTGTGTAGTTACGTGTTAAATACAGTGATGTCATGTCCCGGTGTTTTACATGCAGTCCCAAGTCAACAGAAAAAAAGAAAATGCTTTCTGGTAACCAGTTTTTTGTTTTTCCCAGAGCCATACCTATGTGTCCCTCTAGTTGTTCCACTTCTTTGTACATTCCCTCATATCAGTTCTGATTTTAAGCACACTCTCTCTCTCTAGGAATTTGCTGACATGTGGGAGTCCTAATACAGATGCTATTATACTGGTTATTTCTCTTTATATTGAGATGATGATTGTTATTGCCTCACTGGTAAATTCAAAAACATGTCGTGAAAAATGCATGAAAACAGACTTTTTGGGGTTTCCATTTTACATTTATCTCAATAACAACAAAATTTTATTCGACTTTTTACTAAGCACCTGAGCTGAGAATCTTCTGAGACCTCCCCACTTGGCCGGAAAAAAAAAAAATGTTAGTACTGTCCCCCAGTTTAATAGTGACTTAGTAAAACTCTCACAGGACCTGATTATAAAGGGTCTAAAAAACTTTATTTCACTTAAGAGGTTCCGTTGACCCTCTTGCTATTTGTGTGATCACCCCGCTGATGAAGGCTGCACAGGACTGAGTCATCATCACTGCATAGTTGCATTTTCCATATCTTTGTATTGATTACACCTAAAAACGATAGCATTATTACACTAGATTAGAGATTTGAGGTACATCTAATGATATCAACCACAAATGTGCAGGATCTAACCCGCAGCGTTTCATTAGGTCAATATTTTCATTCATACTTCTCCTTCCTCTTTGTTGTGTTCTTTCAGTACCGGATGACACACAAAAACACACCAATGAGCTCTGCAGTTATGTAATCACTGATAATATGATACCATAACTGCATTACATTACAAGACAAGTAGTAACGCTCTGTGCAGCCACATCTCAATTAGCAGAAACTGGTATGAGTTGATGTTATGAATCAGTCAACACACTTTAAATAATGGTATGACAGCTTTGTACGTTCAGTATGTTTTTACTGGCTCTCCTGGATGTCGCGTTTGAGCCTTGAGAGCAGGGAGGGGCAATTAAGCTAAATTGCCCATCCCTGCAAAGCATAATAATAATAATAATAATAATGATAACAACAATACAGTCCCGATCAAAAATTTAAGAGCACTTGAAAATTGACAAATTTTGCATGCTTGTATCTTAACAAGGTTCAAAGTAGAGCTTCAACATGCAACGAGAGGAAATGGGAATGAGACAAAAAAAAATTTTGAGCATGCAATTTACTGAAAACAACGCTTAAACTGAAACAGGCTGTTTTCAAGTGGTCTTAAACTTTTGACTGGGACTATAATAATAATGATAATAATAACAGGAAGGAGAAAAATTTGTATTGTGATATTCTGGTTTGCTCCAGGACTTTCTCCTCCTCTGCCTCAGAAACCCTTAACCTTCTTCCTATCTCGCTTTCCACCCAAGGAGCTCTGTAATCAGCCAAGACTCTTTATGAATTATTTTATCAGGACTCAGTCGTAGCTTTAAGTGGAAATTCTGGGAATCTGTTATTAAAAAGATTTGTGAAAACACTGCTGGTGTCCCATGTCTTTCAGCCACATGCTAAACAACCCCTTTTTATTTTAGAAATTAGAAATTGTTACAATTTCACATCTTGTGCTTTATTTAAAAAAAAAAAAAAAAAGAAAGAAAAAGGAAAAAAAAAGGCTCACCTGTCATTGGAGAGGGTGGGACAACCTTTCTTTTGGTCTTTTTGAAAAATCCATCTTCTTGGTTATTGAAGTAGAACTTCCTCATCAAAAAGGACTAAAACACACAGAAATCATCAATTTTATAGTCAAAGCACATACAAGTAAACACAAATATGTTGTTTAGTTCTCACTCAACTTTGCAACTTATTTAAGGCAGCCTACCTGTTTGGGAATGTATTTTCCATTTTCTCTGAGAATTCTGCTCCTAATAAGAACCTGGCTGGATTTGGAGAAAAAGTCACAAATATGAGCTCAGCATTTTTTTCCTGCCTTTGTGATTCAGATTATAATTAGATATGATTTATGACGCACCTGTCAGAAACTTGTTCTAACGTCAGCTTTTTGTCACTTTGAAGGAGAATAGATACATAATGCCGAATAACCCCAACCAGAAAAGTGATGAAGACAATGGGCAACACCACCCAAAGTCTAATATTGGAGTCCAGCAGAAGCTCCGGCTCAGCCATTCTGTCTGGTTACCTGACAGGAAAAATAAATAATTAAATAAATAATAACTACAACAGAGCAAAATAAGAAAGGCAAACAGAAAACAAGTCGAGCTGTCTAACCAAAGACACCAGCAAACTTTTTGTAACAAATAAAATGACCGAGAAACTGAAGTCGGGCTGAGACTGACGTTACATGGATGGGCTGTCAGCTCTTCGGTTAGCTAGCCAGCGCCCGTGACATTAGCGACTGACATTGAGCTAGTAAACTACAGGTAAACGACACAGTTTGAATTCATCTTCGCTGTGTGGCAACTATATGTTGAAAGCGTCAACATTTTTTTAATGAAATTGCTACGTGGATTAACAAAGCTGACGCTAGCGGAGTGCTAACGTTAACATTAGCCGGCTGGCTACCTGCTTCTGGATGTATGGGTCACTGTAGATGAGAGCTGGCCAGTGGTCTCAGCACAGGTACCGCCGCTCCTAGTGTGTTCCCCAGCGGCGACAGACAGAAGCCATGCACCGTGTGAGGTAGTTAAATAACTTATATAACCTCTGACGGTTCGCATCCACTGTTGTAACCACCGCTTTGCGTTGGCTCTGGGAATGAGGAAGATTTCTGCTTCTGCAGCTCATCCGTGTCGCAATCACTGGGACTGCAGCGCCACCTCGCGGTGATGTACGCATTGCATTTTGCCTTTTCTTCTTTGTCACACCAACTCTTTCTGCATGTCCTCCTTCACCAGACCCAAAAGGTTTTGGCTAACCTTTTTATTTTCTACATTACATTATTACATTTTTTAAGACTTAACATATTTCTTTCGGATTTTCACGTTTCATGTTTTTCATGTCTTCAATGACATCTTCCAATTGTGTGTGATATTATTCACCTGCTGCTCATTTGTTTATGCGAAGATTGTACAGTGTTGTGAAACATTATTTGCAACATCTCTCATTTCTTCTGCTTCTTGTCCTTTTTTTTTTTTGCATATTTGTCACATTGAAATGTTTCAGATCATCAAAGAAATGTTAATAGTAGACATAAATATAACCAGAGTAATTACAAAATTCAGTCTTTAAATTGGGGTTTTGGAAAGTCTGCCTGGCCTTATGTGAAAAAGTAAGTTCAGTGTAAAGTTAGTGTTCATGATTAAACAATAACAAAGAGACTGGGCAAAAATGACATCCACGGGAGAGTTCCAAGGAGAAAACAACTGCTGACCAAAAAGAACACAAAGACTCATCTCACATTTTCCAAATCCATTTTGATGATTCCCCAGAATTCTAGGGAAATATTTTGTAGACTGATGAGACAAAAGAAGGTTTAAGTCGTGACTCGTGATACATCCCATTATAGAGCATTTCATAAAAAGGACATCGTACCAACTGTCAAACTTTGTGGTGGTAGTTTGCTGGTCAGGGGCTGCTTTGCTGCTTCAGGATAACTTAGTGTAATTTATGAAGCCATTAATTCTACCAGAAAATCCTGAAGGAAAATTTCTGGATTTTTTTCTGGATTGTCATTAAATGAAATCATCAATTAAAAACTGTATTTTGTATTTACTCTGGTTTATCAGGTTCTTTTTTGTTTGTTTGTTTGTTTGTTTGTTTTTTGCTGATCTGAAACATGTAAGTATGCAAAATATGCAAAAAAAAAATGAAATTGATTTTACTGTTTTAGTGAACTGCATTAGGGCTTACCTTGTTGTAAGTGGTCCTAACCAGTAGGTGGCGGTAATCCTCACTTATCCTGCTATTAAAACGTGAAGTCAAAACGAAGAAGACTGTTGTCGCTACAGACCGGAAGAAGTGGAAAAGCTTCTAGAAAGGTTTTGAGTATCAGGCTGTCATCGTGTGTAGGGAGGTGATTTATTAAAACGGTATGTAAAACTGCCAAAAAACTGCATTTTATATCTGCTTCCGGCTATTTATTTAGGTAAAGCTTACGTATTGCTACAGCATTCACGAGACGTATTAATCAAGCAAACAGCTAGCCCTAAAGTGACCTTGCTGTGTTAGCGCCTGTAAGCAAGGGACAAAATCAGTCTGTGTTATATAATTATACAGTTAATGTCCTCAGTTAATCTCCATATTATGTGCTTTGCATTTCTGCAGTTACGAGTAAAATCAGGCCTGTTACATCTCTGGCGGTCTTTCATCTTTAGCGTAGCTCAACTCATGTTACGTAATGCCAGTTACTTAATCCTCTTATGTTGCTGGTCAATTGACCCATTTTACAGTGGAATAATTTTTTTTTAATATGAAACTACTGCTTAGCTTTATAAGTGTAATAAACATAAAATGAAAATGATTAATTTCACCCCCCGCAATTTCCCGCTTGCTTTTTGTTTTATTATATTACAAGTTGAGGTTAAAGTGGTTAGAAGTAGTGCTGGGCGATATGACGATATATATCGTGTGGACGATAGAAAAGTGTCTATCCTGCTATTTGTCTTCTATCGTTTCCATCGTTTCTAACCCTAATTTTATAAATTATTACATAAAATATATCATTAACCCTTTACAACCGGTCGGAGCAGGCACACTCCGTTTTGCCTAACTATTTTTAAATCCCTGTAGAACTGGAACCATGTAAGGTAGCGCAATAATTTTTTTTGCATATGAAACCATAGGAGTTGTACTTGCATCTTATTCCATTAGCTTGCCCTAGGTCACGGTTTCCCTCCACATATAGCTTTGCAAAAATTGCATAAAAAGCACTTCCAGCAACAAAAACATAATATTCCAGACTGGGATGCTTAGAAGTCAAATTACACTGTTGGAAATAGTTTATTTTGATGCACATGCTGTTTTTTTGCAAATTTGCATTATAATATTTATTTTCATTTTTCCTGTAGTATATAAAAATTAGTGTATCTCAAAAATAAAACTATGAAGACACTCAAAATAAATTTCTCGTGGTTGGAAACTATTTTGTGCAACTTTTTTGTATTTACAGTTTTGACGGATAAGCCTCTTAAATTTCTCTAACTAGAAATGTATGTAAAAAAAAACCCAATAATGACTTTCAATTTTTTTGTAGTTTATTGCACTTTTTTGCAATATGTATGTAGTTACTATGGACTTAATGCATACATATTATTAAAATTTGGGCTATAACGGTTGTATTGATGTATAGCAACTTGAAATGCTCCCACAAATGGCACTATAGCATGTAAAATGTAAAGATAAGCTCTGGCTCTATTTTCTCTTGCATAAAGTTAAAAGTATAAAAAAATGATATTTTTCGCAAAGAAACTCCATCTTGTGGTTTTGCGACATGGTGCTGCTTTACGTGCACCCGGATTTGCGACATGTTTTACGGTAACTCAAAACAAAGACTGCACCCTCTCCACTCGCTGTTTACAGACTGCATACTTTCCAGATGACCACAGGTCAGGTGGTATATCGTGATATATATCGTTATCGTGATATAAAATAATTCATATCGTGATAAATATTTTTTCCATATCACCCAGCACTAGTTAGAAGTATCAAATACTATTTTTCTTTGCAATTGTGAGACACATTTTATGTCAAGCAGACACACACACACTCCCTAGCCTATTGACCTCTTGTCTAAAGTGCAAGAATGCAGGTGGTGTTTTATCTTTTGACGGAACCTTTTCTGTTCCCTTGAGCAAACTCCACCCAGGGTTTGTGTATTGCAGTGACATATATTTGGGCTACCGTGTCTCTGGAGACGTCATATTTTCACCAGAGTAATGTGATTTGATAAATGAGAGATGAGAGAGACAAGCTGACAACTGTTATTACACTCTATGGGGAAAAAATCAAAATGTAAAATTAATTGAAAAAAAAAATCAAAGTCATGAAAACCATATTATTATATATTATTAAATATTTTTTTTCCCCCAAACCTTTCCACAGAATTTCTTCTTAGACGCTTGTCCCGTACTAAACCATGGGAACTGATAGAAGGTGAGGTCCCATAATCCTTGTGATGTTCAGGAACATGTTGAACATGTGCTCATATATTTAAGTCTCTGGTACTTTTTCAGGATTAGTCGTAGTGAACGTACTGGAAGATATGGTTCTGATGGGCGCAAACACGATCCAGAGTGGTATGGAAAACGAAGCAGAGATGTGGAAAAGGATTATGATCGGCGCTGGGTCCATGATAGGTACAAAGACTACTGTGATGAACGCAGGGACCGAGACAGTCCAGAGGTAAGTGGAGAAGAATTCCTTTGCGGCTTGAAGTACGCCTTGATCAGAATGATACTGAATTTGTTGTTTTTGAAGTTAAACATTACATTATTATATATTTTTTCTCTTACAGAGGGGCCGAAAACGACGCAGCAGCAGCAGATCTGATGATGAATATGATGGTGAATATCTAGAGCAGGACTACAAAATGGAGCAGGAGGAGGAGGAGGAGAGCAAAACGATAATGCTGAGGGGGCTCCCTGTCCATGTCACGGAAGATGATGTAAGGTCACAGTTTGCATTCAGTGGCATTCATGCTTTTTAAAGGAAAAACCACACCAAACCTTATATCATAAAACTTTTTCATGAGTTGTAAGGCATCTCTTGCAAGAAGTTCAAAGCTGTAAACTGTCACAGGATGGGTGTAAAACTTTGGCACAGAAATCAGCAACACTTATCCGTCTTTGTGACTTTGTAACGTGCGCAGACAACATCTACTAAACCAGGCCATTATTATGCTTTTGTTTTAATTACAAAACAACAACAACATACATAAAAAAAATACAACAACTACAGAAGAAATTAACAAAAGACAAAAACGGGTTTTTAAAGTCAGGAAACAATAAGTAGGAAGAAGATCTGTATTCTGATGAGTCTCACCGTCTGCTTCTGTTTTCCAGATCCGTACAGCTCTGGAGCAGCTACAGGGACCACAGCCTGTGGACATACGTTTGATGAAGAAAAGGACAGGTGAGCGATACTCTTCAGAGGAACGTTCCTCGTTCCTTGCCGCGCTTTATCTTTAAACCCATTTTTCCTACTTTATTACAACCCCTAGAAAAAGAAAATTAAATATTGTCGTAGGGTTCTTTGTGTCATATAGAAATTCTGATTTGATGACATGGAGAGGTAAGAAGTTAAGGGTATGTAAATTCTACCATCGTGATGTTGTAAACATCCCCACCGCTGTGCAAGCCCATTATAAGTTTGAATTTTGCACCAAAGCATTCTGACTAACACGCCTCCCGTCTATATTTGAATGCTGTCTCTAGGTATAAGCCGAGGTTTCGCCTTCGTGGAGTTTTATCACTTGCAAGATTCTACCCGATGGATGGAGACCAATCAGGTTGCTTCAACAATCACCAAGTCTAGAAATATTCTTGGAGATTAGAACCCAAATTAACCAGTACAATAATGATGGCACTTTACAAAAAGCCCAGTCTGTTAGTATTTAGCCAAGAAATTCTGATCATAAATCTGTGATATCTGAGGTGTGGTATTTCTGATATTACACGTCTGGTGATACTTTATAGCAGCATTATTGAGATCTTTTTTTTCTGTGAACTGAAACACTACTGTAAAAATGCATGTTTGTTTTGTTTTAATCTCTTACAAATATTGTAATAAGCTGTGGAGATTTATTTAGGACCTTAAAGCTTACAAAAGAAAGAGAGTTTGCTTTCTGTTACCAGTGTGGCCCCAAGTGGTCTTGTTTAGTACCGACTGCCCCGTGGTTTTATTGCACATTCTGCTCCAGCTCTGTCACTCGGATAGTTTCTCACCTCCATTTAACATCCGAAGACTGGAGTGAGATGTGGACGGGCTGGCAGCACTCCGGTCCCAAACACTTAGAAATCTCTTTTTGAACTCATTTCCTCGTTTTCTGAACTTCTCTTCCCATCTCTGCTGTTTTTTTGTCCTTGAGACACCCCCATCTAAGCAACAAGTTAAAACCTAGCCACTCTTTCCCGTTCCCTCTGCTCTCACTCACTGGGTGGGGTAGCACCGGGATCTCAGCACTTGCCTCTTTGGCTCAGACGTGTGGTATTTTGGTATAACTGTTGTTTGTTTGTCTTTATTTTACTTCACAGAACAAGTTGGTGATCCAGGGGAAAACCATCGCAGTGCATTACAGCAACAGGAAGCAGAAGTTTGAAAACTGGCTTTGCAATGCTGTGAGTGTTATCTTTGAACTTATCCCGCAATATTTCTCTTTTTTTTTGTCTTTTTCCTTTATTGTAACAAAAATACACAATCAATGGTTGTTGCAGTGTGGTCTGTACAATTTTCGGAAGAGGCTGAAGTGTTTCAGGTGTGGCGCGTCAAAAGTTGGTGAGTTTTCCCCCTTAAGATGAGTTTTTTGTCTCTCTGTGAGAATGAGCAGCTCATTATATATCCTACCTCATGTTTTTTGTCATCGCTCTTTGTAGGTGAGTCTACTGGTGTAAATGGTTTAAATGTCGAGTCTCAACAGCCGGGAGAATACAGTGGAGACAGTAAGTGTTTGTTCATTTTAAAATCATATATTAATTTAATTTACTTACTTTTTCTGTATATTTTTAAAAATTATAGTATTTATGTCCCAGCTCTTATTTATGACGGTATTTTCCACTTTATTGGGGAATTTTCAGCTTTTTCATGTGAATGGGATATCATTTCACTGTGTGTCATGAGGTCAGCTTTTTGCTGATCAGTGTCAGGATCATGTGAAAAAATGCCTCCTTTTTACTGAAGACCTGAGGCGCTTAGCTGATCCTTTTGAAAGTAATACTATTAAGTAATAATATGTAATAAGTAATATAATTAGATATTAAATAATGGGGAAGACATTAAAATAGCTGAATTAATACTGTGGCAAATAAATGCAGAAGCAATAAGACAATACACAAAATTTTGTCACATTTCATTAATGAAATAATGTCTGTGTGTAGTTTTTGTTTAGTTTTGGTCCACTGAAGTATTGCACGTTCCCATACAACCATTTATTGACAACTTTTCTTTTTGTTCACAGCGATCATTTTGAGGAACATTGCCCCTCTCTCTACTGTTGATGGAATTTTGAACTTACTGGCACCGTACGCCAACCTGTCCACCAACAACGTCCGCCTCATCAAAGACAAGCAAACGGGACAGAACCGAGGCTTCGCCTTTGTCCAGCTCTCATCCCCGCTGGTGCGCAGCTTTATTTTTCAGCAGTCAGTGTGACTTTATAGTGTACGTTGGTGTGTTTCTAGTGGAGGTGTTGAGACAGTGTGGCTTTGTCTTTCTACAGGAGGCTTCTCAGCTGCTCACCATTCTCCAGAGCCTTCAGCCACCTCTGAAACTGGATGGGAAAACAGTCGGCGTGGATTTTGCCAAAAGTGCTAGAAAGTGAGTCATTACGCACATACATAACATATATTTAAACAGCCTGTTTTATATTCGTCATACATTCGTCATATACTGTGCATACCTTTTGAGATCCTAGAATGTAATAAAATACAAATTGGGGTCTTATTTTCATTCTGCATTAGCTTTAAATATTAAATTTACACATAATTCTTTTCCCAGAGACTCAGTGTTGCCTGAGGGGATCAGAGCCAGCGCTCTCTCTGTTGCCAGCACAGCCATTGCTGCTGCTCAGTGGTCATCCAGTCAGGTATCATAGACTGTACCATGTCTAAGTAGAAAAAGTGAGCATCTATGGCTTGAGGGATTTAAAGAAATGGACCGAAAAGCTCCAAATCAGTGATATTGTCGATATTAAGAACTGATTAAAATTACATGGACTCCTATATCTTATTGTCAATTAAAACAATACTTGATTAGTGGAGCTTAATGTGCAGTATTTTGGTATCGTGGCATCAAGTTCCAGGAAAGGATTTATTGACTTAACTAATTTATTTGAATAATGCTGATACAGTTGCTCTACTTTGGCTTGCTTTATTTTGTTTCTGACTTCGTCACATATCTGTTTTGTCTTTTCAGTTGCAGCAAAGCTCGGGCGCAACTTCAGATCAGATCGCTTTTCCTGAGAGTTATGCAAACATGTGGCCACAGCAGCCTGAAGGACTGGTTCCTGTCGTTGGAGATGGATTACTTGGAGGTAAACAACAGGTTTTAATCACTCGCAAAAATTTGGGGTGGTTTTATTCCGAGGCTGAGATTCTTGACGTCATCATCACTCTCCCTAGCGGCTCCAGGAATGGCGTCTGTGATCCCTGCATCTACAGCTGTGGTCATATCCCAGGCAGCTCAGGTCTACCAGCCCGTCATAATCAGTCAGCCTGCTGTTCAGGTAGGAAGTTTGTTAATGTGGCGTCTTTGGAGTGCAAAATGCTACTCGAGTGTGATTTCTGTCTGTGTCGAATCCAAATGTTCATCAGGGTTTTTCCCCCCCCCATCTCCTACCTCTCAGACACATCCACTAGCTGTTGCAGCACAACAGGCTGCTAGTGTCTGCACCACATCACTCACAACACCAGCATCTTCCACTGTTGCAGCAACGATCTGTGCCGGGCCGACTGCTAACACAACAGGTGAGAGGAGTTAGCTGCAGAAATACTCCTCTGTGTGTGAATGATAGCGATGATGATGTTAAAACTGAAGATAGAAAAAAGGTTTTGCTTCATATCTGGCTCTCTATTTCAATGTTTTGTTTTGTTTTTTTAATTGTAGCTGTCCCCGACACCTCCACGTACCAATACGATGAGTCTTCAGGTTACTATTACGATCCACAGACTGGCCTGTACTATGATCCTGGCAGCCAAGTATGTGCACTTGATCTTGTTGCATGTGCAGAACCCATGCCATCCAGCATATGTATTTATTTTAAATACACTGTTCACATTTTTTTAATCTTCTGCTTGTCATCAATAGTACTACTATAACTCAGAGACTCAGCAGTACCTTTACTGGGACAGCGAGAAGCAGGCGTACATCCCTGCACTGAGTGAATCTGGCACAAACACAGAACAAGCGTCCACAGCGAGCTCTGCAGCCACCTCCTTAACCACAGGCGGTAAAGAGGCCAAAGAGAAGAAAGAAAAGCCCAAAAACAAGTCTGCACAACAGGTAAGTGCTGCTCCGAAGATGTTGTTCCTGTTAATAGCTGTTAGGTCGTCTTTGAAATAATGTTTTTGGCATTATTAAATTGCAGATTGCAAAGGACATGGAGCGTTGGGCAAAAAGCTTAAATAAGCAAAAAGAAAGCATTAAGAGTACTGCCCAAGGGTTAGGATCTTTTAAGGATGAAGACAGAAAAGAGTCTGCGGCTGCAGATGCAGGTTTCTCCCTCTTCGAGAAGAAGGTAGTGTAACAGTAACTATTAAGAATAAATATGATGTGCTTTGGATCAGTGCAGTGGTGCACGGGTAGGTTCTAACTGGAGAAGCACACTGATTTGGATTATTATATTTAGAAAGTACATTTTCATTCTATCATCACCAGCCACTGAATATCTTTTAATCCTGAGATTATATATGTTGTGGGCCTTTATTCATGAGCTTCATTTGTTTCCTTTCAGCGGATCGGAAGCTTTGAGATGCCGTCCCTCATGACTGAACAAATCAAGCTCGAGGTTGAGATTTCGTCTAAGGTTTGTTGTAACTTTGCAGCTGTTTCTCCTGTTTATTTGTAAAAATAAATCCTTTAACACTTTTCCTTTTTGTCCGTTTTCATGTTAGAGTGATTTGGTCGCTGCCTACAATGGGGACAGCGACCCAGATGACAACGGCTCAGACCGAGCAGCGGATGAGGAGGGGAAAATGAGCGACTGGAAGAAGATGGTGTGTCTGCTGTGTCGGCGGCAGTTCCCCACCAAAGACGCTCTGCTGCGTCACCAGCAGCTCTCTGACCTACACAAGGTGAGGATGGCAAACAGCGGGTGTTTAATGTGCAAGCAGCTATGAATATTCTGGGCTGCGCCATCTGTTCAAAGCAAAATGGAGCTCACATGCTGTACCTTACAGGAAATGGAGGTTGCATTTATTCATGCCGGTGATTATTTTGTTCTCGCGTTTCGCCCATAAAATTACTTTTAATTCTTTTAGAAAAACTTGGAAATTCAAAGAAGAGCTAAGCTTTCAGAAACGGAGCTGGAAGAGCTGGAGAGGAAGGAGGCTGAGGTATTTTGCATCACAGTGTCATCTTTCTGTCTCTGTTATTTAAAGAAAAGAAATTTGAATGAGAACATATGTTTTCTTGTGATTTTTAACAGCTGAAATACAGAGATAGAGCTGCAGAAAGAAGGGAGAAGTATGGTATTCCTGAACCTCCTGCACCTAAAAAGAAATTTTACAAAGCACCAAGCCCAACAGTGTAAGTGGGAGGAGTTTAATCTCACAGCAAACAGTCTATGAAAACCTTTAGTAATATCTTCTCCTCCTTCTCATTATTTTTATGTGAATTGGACCTTTTTAACACCTGTAATTCACCATCAACAGAAACTTTGAGCAGCCCACTAAAGACGGTTTAACAAGTGATAATATCGGGAGCAAGATGTTGCAAGCGATGGGCTGGCAGGAAGGTAAAGGTCTGGGACGTCACCAACAAGGCATCACCGTTCCCATCTCGGTGAGCAGACTTTTTTTTTTTTTTTAACTTGTCTTCCAAACTAACCCTCGTCTCCTGGCCAGATCCTCTTAACAGATGGAATCTGCGCGCCAACGTGCTCGCTTTTGCTCACATAGCAATTAGCACTGCTGCCTGAGGGGCACCTGTGTCTAATATGTCATCTCTTATAATCGTCTTTGCTTTTCCTAACAGGCTTCGTTAAGGACCAAAGGCACCGGTCTGGGCATTAAAGGAAGCTCATATGAACTCTCACCATCTGACACCTACAAGGATGCTGTGCGTAAAGCCATGTTTGCACGCTTCACAGAGATAGAGTGAACTGTGGAGAAAGATGATTGCGCTGTGCTCTGAAATCTTTATCATGTGGACAAAGGATTTGAACACATAACATACCAGGAGATTTTTCCACCTGTACAAACTTTTAACTGGAATTTGTCTTGTTCGTTTAGGGAAAATTTGGCTTTTTATAAAGCTAGATTTGTTTGTTTTCAGTGCACTTTACATGTACATTTTGTATATTGTTTGTACATAAAAACTTATGTAGAACATCTGAAGCTTTGTTTTGTGAGAACCTCTAAGAGTCAGTGTGATTAAATAAACCTGCACAAACAAGCTCTTGTGTGAATTTATTCTTTTTATCTCCTGATCAATGAGGGTTATTCTTGTCATGTTTGCATCTGCAGTGGTGTAGTCAGCTCATCTCACCTATTAGTCCCACATTGATTTGACAATTACTATGCTCAGGTCTAAATGCTAGACACAGACTCTTAGTCGATTTGGAGTTAATTTTACCACTTTAGCATCAGCTACTGCACTTTTATTTTTAACTGTGTGTTGTAAATCCCGGCATGGTCAAAAATTTATGTAGGAGTTGGATGCATTGGGGCTTTATTGAGCTGTCAAAGTATATACAAGACAAATGGTAATCGTCCTGTTGTGCAAAGTTAATCTTTTATATCTACAATCCTCTCTGTGATTCACAGGTTAACACCGTCCTAAAAAAACTCAACATTTCTATAAAGAACCATCAATCTGTGTTTCTATAAACATATGAGAAGAGACCATAAAAGTGTCAGCTTGGAGAAAAGAAATTAGCATACATGTATTAAACAGATCCCTGGCTCCGGTGAGTTTCTCTGAACCACCGCTGGACATTTTGCCAATTATTTCTGCCAGACTCTTTGGCTTCCTTAATATCCTCTTTCCTGGAGGGGCTTACGGCTGGCAGGTTTCACCTGCTCTTGCTCTTCTTGCCAGTCTTTTTAAAATACTTCACAGGATTCTTTGCTACGTGTGTTTGGCTTAGTAAATCTCTGATATTTACAGGAAGAAAAACAAATTCCTAAAGACAGGCTGCTCTTCCACCACAACGGATGTGTGCTACTTTGGGTTTCTTCTGTAATGATAAAAAGGGTTTCATGTCTTGAATTCCTACGCTGGGATTTTCTCTGGGTATCATCAAGCAATGGCTTATCAGCTTTCGTCCATAGCCAAAATGCTTCAGAATTAAATTAAGTAGTAGAGACTTAATGAGATGCTAAAATTTAAAAAGGTTGGGTCTCGTTTTCACGATGCTGGCAAATCAGTTCTAAGATCAAAAGTCAATGAGTCAAAAGTGGAAGTGTTCATTCAGAAACTGTTCCTCAGTTTGTAAATGTCATTTCCAGACTGACTAACGTCTGTCCATCTTTAATTCTCGATTTGACCTTTATAGCATCAGGAAATCTGTAAAGTAAAGCATGCTCTTTAAGGCATAAACATGACCATAAAAAGTTGAAAAAAACAAGCTTATGTATTATTATTAATTGATTAAAACTCAACTACTAAAATAATATACATAGATGTGAAATCAAAAATCATGGAAACAGTAATCGTCTATGTGTATTTGGATTCACCACATCAAAATCCACAGGAAGACCATATTTCATCTCTGCAGTTTTACATGTGGTGTGCAAATGGCTCTGTTGCACAGAGCTTCCCTTTCATTCCCATCACTAGGGGTCAGCATCAGTTTTAGAGCCAACTCCTTTATTCATTCATAAATTAAACAACCAGAAAAAGAAAACTTGAAATTGGTGTGAAATGCAGTAATTGCAGTTATATATCTGTTTATAGCAATGTCTGCCTCAGCAGTGACATGGAAGTTGTCCTCAGCATACTGCTGTTCATGGGGTGGGATGGGAGAGGAGGATTAAGATGGTGTTGGTTCGTAATGCAGCGGTCACAATGGTGCAGCTAGAGGCAAAATTTAAATCCTCTTCCACTATCCCTGCAATGATGATTCCATGTGTCATACCATGTGGCACAAAAAGGAAAGATGCCAAATCTTCCCAGGTTTCCTCTTGACTGACAGCCAAAAAGTGCAGATTAAGTGACCCCGTAGTAGCAGAATGACAGCACTGATCTCCCTGCTGATTAATACTGCAGCACAGAGCAAGCCGTGCTCACCGTCTCACAGGGACACTTGTGAATGCCTACTCAGTTTTCAGCATGTCTCTGGCTCAGCTTACCAGAATCTGTGTCAGTTGACTAAGCTGTTTTGCATAACACAGTCAGTCGCCACATTTGTGCTCAATAAAATTGTGAGGATAAGGCTGGCATATATCATCTCCCAAGCGACATAAATAATTTTAAGCTCATGCAGGGGCGCCTCCTGAATTTTTTTTCAAAGTGACACAATACGAATGACAAAAATTGTGTATGCAGGAATAAATTACAAGTTAATGTTTCAACTCATTGAGGGATGTCTTCTTCTCTTTTGTGCTCATGTTTATTAAAATTATTACCACCAGTCCTACCTACCTACAGACACAGCAGGAAACACGCACACACACACACATATATATATAATATATATACACAGTAAATGTTTTCTCTATGACTGTATCAGGCCCTATCTCAGGCTTACATCGTTGTGGAAGAATTTGGGGTTTCTCCCTCTTTCCTTGAAATGTAAGATTTGTGGGCATTTGTTCATGCACAGCTCCCTTAAGGTCCTGTAACAACATTTCAGTCGGCTTAAGGTTTGGACTTGCCATTACAACACCTTGATTCTTTCCTTTTTCAGTCAATCTGCTGTAGAGTTTCGGCTGTACTTTGGGTCATTGTTCTGTTGAATGACCCACTTTCAGCCAAGCTTTAGCTGTCAGACAGATTGCCTCACATCTGACCCTAAAATACAGAGAAGTTTGTATTGACTCAGTGACTGAGACATGCCCGTGTCCCGTGGCTGCAAAACAAGCCCAAATCACCCCCCGCCTCCATCACCGTGCTGACAGTTGGTATGAGGTGTTTGTGCTTGATTTTGATCAGATATGGAGCTGTGCATTAATTATGTCCAGAGGACTTTGTTCTAGAAATCTTCTGATTTGTTTAGATGCGACTTTGGTTTACAAAGTCGCATCTAAAGTGTGCTGCAATATTCTTTATATAGAGAAAAATTGTTCTCCAGGCAAACCCAGGCAAAGTCTTTTTCTGATTGTACTATTATGATCTTTAACATTTAACATGCTAACTGAGATGTACCTCTGAGCATTGCAAAGTCTGATCTTTAAGTGACTGACCACTATGGTTGCATTTGCTGATGATCCATTAATGAAGTTCATTAGATTAGCAGTACTTGGCTGCGACTCACCATCTATTCACATCGCATTTGCCCAGTTAATTAACCACTGTTAAATAATTCCCTACAAAATTGTTCTAACCTTAGCTGTAACCGAAGCCCCAGAGCCTTCCTCTAAACCTGGATTTAACATTTAATAGTAAAATATAAAGATTTACATTTGAGGTTTTGGGTCCCATGAGGAAGTTACGTCCTCATAATGTGACTGTATAATCTGATTTGGGTTTAACTGGATCACAAACACAAGTTATGTGTTAATACACACACATACACGCACACACACGGGCTAACAATGAAGGTCAAGGTCGAATGATTGGCCAGCCTAGGTACTTATGCCCCCCTACAGCCTAGTATATTGTTGTGAAGTTTGAAGACGGCCCATAAAAAATTGTGGGTAACAGTTTTTACTGATTTTGACATCCTGTGTGACCCTGACCATGACCTGATGTTCACCACAATGAAATCAGCACAAGCTGTTATTGTTATCTACCATCACACAAAATTTGAACATGATATCTTGAAAACTGTGGCTGTTAGACTGCAAACAAACAGACAAACCACAGATTACATACTCCCTCCGTTCGGGTGTAGAACTATAGCCTAAACTTTGGATCTCTCGCATGAGATATTTTTTTAAAATTATTTTGCAGAATGAAGCTTGTTTATTTGGCCTAAATCGTCATATTATAATTTGTTGTAAGCGGGTAATGCTTTCAGAATGCTTTGAGGCAGTTTGTTTGTTGTCAGCAAACAAGAATTGAACCGATTGTGTTCCAAGTCCCCACAGATGCTATCGTCGTTTTAGTGGTTTACACTGTTTGCTCTAGCTTGCAGATGCTCCAGTGTTGACTGCATGTTGCACCACGAGCAAAAGTTATGTGTATGTGTAGTAAAGGTTTGGAAAGCACAGTGTCAATATTTGTTCAAATGCTGAGTGTAGCAGTCGTCCCCTGAGGCTGTAGTGTCTGCAGCACAGGGGCTTGCATTAAGAAGTGATTGAGATCTTATCACAGTGAAACCTCAGCTTGCAAAAAATACTACACTGAATCAACAACTTGTCCATTCACAAACACCCCAGAGACGTATTAATGCAGACTAAACATTTCTGGCAACCAGTCTAAGCTTACGAGTGCAGCCTGAGCAAAGACCTTCTGCTAGGAGTGACCTGATGTTGTGTAAAGTTTTACTGGTGGATAAAAAATGCCAGAAAAGTAAAATTGATAGAGTTAATCACTGAATTTAATCTCTATTAAGACAAATATCGCCTTATTAGGAAAACTATTTGTATTAATGAGCTTCTCTGTTGAATAAATTGGAAACCATCCTTCAATCAGCTGCACATATTTATCCTTCTATTTCAACTAAAGTACTTTAATCCATTTGATATTTATGAGGGGAAATAAATCAAATTCCACCCATTAAACCAACATTACTGGGGAAGCTCACCAATGTCCATGAATAACCTCTCCAACCTCTGTGTTTCTGCCATTTTCTCCCGTTTCTGCCAGTCTCAAGCAACCAAGGAGTCGTCCTCCAAATTATTAGTAGTTATTCACTTTAAGTGCCTAGCTGTAGACATAGCGTTAGTCCTAGCTGTAAGAGGAAATTAAACATTTCTTAGAGTTTTCTTCATCAGTAGGGTCAAATCTTTTTACTAGGAAGCTTTTTTTTTAATGAATATGACCTGTTGACTTTGAAGTTTGTCTGATATGTTTTTAATCCAAGGGTGGCATACTGGTTAGCACTGTCACCTCACAGGAAGAAGGCCCGGGATGGGTTGGGTCCAGTCTTGGGCCTTTCTGTGTGGGGTTTGTTCTCCCTGTGTCTCTGTGGGGTTTCTCTGGGTTCTTTGGCTTCCTCCCAGCGTTTAAAGACATTTCTTTAGACACTGGGGTTAGATGTACATGCATGGGGTTAGATTAATTGGAAATTCTGAATTGTTATAGGGATGAATAGTCGTCTCCTTGTTTTTGCCCTTCAGCAGATTGGTCCAGGGTGTACTCCACTTTTTACACATTGACAGTGGGTCAGGCTTCACCCCCCTGGCTAGAAAATGGATGTTTTTATTCAGTTTACAAAAATGACAGTTCGTAATTCAAGCCTAGGGTCTCTATTTGTTGCAGTGTTGAAGAACTGAATGCTTATGACTTGCTTTTGGAAGTAGCAAAAATCATTTATAATGTTAAGTATTAATAATGAATACGTTTATCATTTGTTGACTGAGTTGCAAAAAACTATAGAGAACAGCAAACAGTGCAAACAGAGCTTTAGTGAACCGGTCAGTCAATGGGATATGGCGAGAGAACAAAGCATGGCACTGATTTTGACCATTTAATTAGGTGCATCAGACTTTACTGTTTATATGTGTGTGCATGTGTGTGTGTGTGTGTGTGTGTGTAATAAACAATGCTGTGAAAAAAAATCAGAGTTGTCAGTTTAAACAGGGAAGCTTTGCGTGCCATGTTGTCAGGTGGGTTGTTGGGAAAGCCACACAGATCCCGAGGACATGCTGTACATTGTCATGTTTGTCTACGGCAGAAGTGTTTGTGTTCCTTTCCTCAGGGATCTAAAAGGAAATACATCTAAGACTACACTCAGAACAAATGACTTTCAAACAGAAGAACCCACACTGCTAACACGCTTGTCTCATGCAGGCAAGTTGTTCAAGTGTCCAGGCCAGCTGTCCAAACAAAGCACAACTGAATTCAATATCTGAGGAACTCATAATCCACACAATAGCTTAGAAAAAGCTAATAGATTTTTTGGGGAGCATTCATAAAATGTGGTATTTCGTATTATTTGTTTTCTTATGAATGTTTTGGATTTTTCCCCCAAAATGGATTTATATTGAGTCTGAGTGTTATTAACTACGAAAAGGTAAATCTTAAGCATTTTAAGCTGTTTTATACATCTAAAAGCATTACACTTTTAGCAATGATTTTCTTCTTTTACCTTTCATTTTGTACAAATATTATGACTGCATTGTGTTGATGCATTGCTAATGGATGAATATCTTGTGCAGATACAATCGATTGAGGAGTTTAACAAGTTACCCCAACAAACTTCCTTCTGAGCCTTTCATTTTCACTGGCTCTGCCACAGGCTTTTGGTCATTAAAATGATTCTCTCAAACATGCAGCTGGATTGTGTGTAATAAGTTAAGAAATTACTTAACCATATTAATGGTTTCGAGCAAAGTCTGTGTGACATCAGAATTTCTAACTGCATCTCTTTTTAAATCAGGATAATATTAAAAGAAAAAATATTTGGAAAGAGCAAAATATTTGTAAAATTTTATTGGTATCATGTATTGGTAATTTGAAAGGCACATTTTTGATCCGCCCCCCCCCCTCTGCTAATGTTTGCTGCCTTCACTCTTGCACACTGACCCTGTTCCCTGTTTGGGCCTCAGTGTTTCAGCTCCCTCCTGGAAAAAAAACAGACTGTCCTTCTGGGAATTCCTCCCGCAGAGAGGAATAATGCTATGGACATTTCTCTGTCGTGCAGAGCACTGTCTGCAATGCGGGGTCTTTGAAGGATGGGCAGGTGGCCCAAGTATGTGTTTGCATGTGTAGAAGAGGGGACACTCTACAAACTTGTTTTGTAAAAACTTTCTCAGATGATTGAAGTCTTGAGAGAACAACAAACAGCGGTCCTCTGGTATGACAGATGTCTCCTATTGATAAATGCTTCTGAAATTCTTTGATTATTTTAGCTTACTGGGTCATTATGTAACATTTACAGCTGGTTTTGAACTGATTATTAACTGATTACAGCTCTATGATAATATGTATCTATAGATCTGTATCTATGCATATATGTGAAATAGGATGCTTTTCTAAATTGTGATATCAGTTGATATGCAAGTGATGCGTTTGATGTTGATGATGTTTTTACAATGAGGTTAGTATAAGGCCAGATAAGGTGTGCTGTGCTGTTGAGAAACTGGCAACGAACAAAGCATGCGCACCTCAAGTTTGCCAGCAGAACAATCTCAGTTTTACTTCCTTTGGTGGATTGTTAGTACACATCCTCTTACCTGACTCCATGTTAACTATTCTACATGTGCCTATAGTCAAATACAAAACTGGTAAAATAGAAAACCATATGCCAATTTCTCTATTCTGAAGAATATAAATCAACCACTGTCAGTTGGGTTCCAAAAATAAACACAGCAGTGATTTCTGAAGGGGGTTGTTTAAAAAATATAACAGACAAAAACAAAACAAAACTATATTTATGTGTTTTCTTGATGCATCAACAACTCTGCTACCTCCAGCTCCGTCTCCTGGCTTCTTGCCATTGCCACCTTCACTACCTCTGCTCCTTACATCGTCACCTTTTCTACCCGTCTCCCTCTCATTCACACACGTATTCTGTCTTGCTTCTACTGACCTTCATTTCTCTTATCTTACCAATTCATACCTCCACCTCCCCAGGCTCTCTTCCACCTGGTCTCTACTCTCACTACATATCACAATGTCATCCGTAAAAATCATAGTCCACGGAGACTCCTGCCTGACCTCATCTGACCTCATCTATAAACCTGTCCATCACCGCTGCAAACAAGAAGGGGCTCAGAGTAGATCCCTGATGTATGTCCACCCCCACCTCGAACCCATCTGTCACACCTACCACACACCTCATGCAGTACCGCAGTTCCTCTCTTATATATCTGTGTCGCATCATCAGTAATGATCTCTTTCTGTTGATGATGATGACGTGCAGCGACACTGCATGCACAAACACGTGAAGCTGACGTCCACAATAGCTCCTTTTAGAGCCTGATGTGCTCCACTATATACAGCACATGTGCCGTGCACTTACAGTAAAAAGCTTCAGGTGGCATATAATGATGCATTCAGGATCTTGCTCAAGCTTCCAAGATGAATAAGTGCAAACCAAATGTTTGTGATGACCTTTCATGCTATGCTTAGAAATTTTATGCAAAAATTTAGGTGCTGATTAATTAATTCGGAAAATGTGTTCATAATGTTCTTAACTGTACCTACTTTAAGTAACACAAGATATTCCTCCTACTTCTGGAAACATCGGAACATTTGCTTAATCATCACTGATGATTGTTTTTTTGTTGTTGTTGTGTTTTTCTGTTTTTTCTTTTTCTTTTACATTAAAAATGGACTGCGGTGTCTGAAATGAAGTTTTGGTACAGCAAGTTTTGTCACAACAGTCAGTTCTACCCACAACATCTGCTCTGTTCATCAGCATTTGTTCATCTTTTACTGGGGATGTAAACAATGCAAGATTTAAGCCTCACTGAGCACTTCAAAATGAGCAACTCTGCATTAAAATGTGTCAGTGAGCTTTTTCTTATTACATAAATTGATCCTTAAAGGAAATCACTGCTTTTAAATTGCAGTAAAAATAGTTATCTAGTTGAATGACTGCTGCCATATTTGATGTGGATCATATTTTCTCTTCCTTCTTATTTACTTTCTTCATGTAAATCAGCTTGAGCTGGCATATAATCCGCTTTAACACCTACACACTGACTCATGCCTGTAGCCCCCAAAGCCCAATGTGAAGTGTTGCCAGTGTTAGCTGATGTTCACACAGCATAAATATGAATCATCGTCACACTCGATTCACTTCATCTACTAGACGGCCTATAGTCCCACATACAGAATCATCTCACCGAAACCGACTTCCAGGTAATTGCATAACCGCATCATTTCCACAGCAATGGCCGGTTATTGCTCATCCATGAGTTGGCCATGTTTCAGGGATAATCATACAGTGACTGGCATCTCTCTCCCAAATGATGAATGCATCAGTAGACTGATCTTAATTGTCTTTGATTGCAACATCTTTCAATCCTGCAAAGTTAACTGAATGGGTTTACTGGTCTGTGATGAGATGTTTTCTCCCTGTTTCTCCTAATTATGAAGATGGTGGGGGCTGTGGTGCTGTGGAGGATTGACAGGAGGCAAGAAAAAATAAATAAATCTTGCTCCAGACTTGTGAGGAAAGCTCCTTGTAAAATACTTGATGTCTCAGTCTCAGTGTGCCTTATTTTTTTCTGTTCTGTGACTTTAAAGTCTAAATCCGCTTGTGTATTTACTCCAGTTACCAAAGTCACGAGCTGATATACGTCAAACATGTTTCTCCTGACCTCCCAGTACTCCCAGACGCCCATTGTTTTCATAAATCCCCTCAAAGCTGTTCACAAGGCTGCACTGCTTTTTCTCTGTTGCAAAATCTACAAAGATGTGTGTTTTTTTTCTTTTTCTTTTTTTTTCTCTTTTTGCTTAGTGACAAAATGATTAGGAATTTAAAACAAACAAATATCTGCTCTTTCTCTTTTCCTTCTGCCCAGCAACTTCTCCTTAACATCACTTGTCCAATACAGGCATTTTCCCTCCACTATGACGTCCTATAATATAAAATTAAATCCACCTAGCACACACATTCATGCAAATATTTCTAAAGAGCATGCATTAAAAGCAGAAATGAAATGGTTAGCTATAGAATTAGTGCATGGCTTCTTGGTCAGAGCTGTCTCTTCTAACCTGTGTTAGTCTCATGAGCCCCCAGTCCTCCCAGGTCCTGACTCGCCTTCTGTATGTCTCGCCCCTATTTGCTCTTCTCTGTCTCTTGACTGTGTCTGTGTGGGCTTGTGTGTGGGCTAACGGTGCTTACCGCCTCACAGCTATGGGTATGGTTGCCCTAGTTTCTCCTGGCACAGCTGATTTCCACTTCCACTTGCCTACAGTATATGACCTTGGTCCTCCTCTTCTTGCTGGGTTGTTGACACTAAGATCTCCTGGTGATTGAAGCTTGTTTTCTTGTTGCTCAGTAATTCTATGCATTTACCATATTGCCTCTCCTCTGCTGCAGATTTTGATTTGGTTGTGCCAGTCTGCCTTACCTGTGGTGAAACCTCCCTGACCACATGAAGAAAGAGTCATCTGGATTCAAACATGTGAAACCTGAGTATGCTTACCTGTGCACAGGTCTGTGGAAAAACACTGAATCCCTACCTGTATCCTTACCTGTGAGAAACTGTGAGAACTTACCTGAAACTGCACCGGTGTCAACTTACCAGAAACCGCAACCTGTGAAAGCAGCGAACATTTACAGGCTAAATGACCTTTGTGATTTATGGACTAGAGCTCGAAACCCTTTGCTTGAACAGTCTCTGTAACTTTGAATTATTGCTAATACTCACCTGTGATTAATCTGAATTTGTTCATTAAAATCTTTGAACTTTTTCAATTCAGTCCTATGAGCAAACTGTGACAGCTCCATAGTTTAAAAGCAGAATCTGATTATTAAGCTCCTCATAATGTTCTGTAATCTCGCTAATTGGAAAATACACTTTATTTGATTATATTGTTATTGTTAAACACTGCCATGTAAGTCTGTGTAATGTTTGTTGGTGTCTAAGCCAGAACAACAATTTGTCGATCCAAGTTCACCCGTGAACTTTGGCCAGAGAGACAAAGAATGCAGGCAGCCAGAAGATATTCTTATTTGCTGTTTGTTGGGAGCTTTTATGCCAACAAAACAAGTTATCTTCAGGTCAAGAGAAAATAACTGCAACCTATTAATTCATATGCATATCAAGTTTTTAAGCTGAAAGGTTTTAGACTGCAGATGACATCTGAGTACAGCTGGTAGTAACCACATGCTTAGTCAGTGCTGATTGAAAGGATGTCCGTGGAATACTGTCTCCAAAACTTGTTAAAACCTCTGGATGTAGCTGTGGAGGTTGAGCAGCAGTGAAATGGAAGGTTGGTGGTTCAATCCCTGGCTGCCCCAATCTCCAGTCGGCATGCCTAAGTATCCAGGGTGAGACACTGAACCCCAAGTTGCTCTTCGATGTGTTCATTGGAGTGTGAATGTTAGATAGAAAGCACTTAGTTGTAGAAAATGCTTGTGTGAATGAGACATGTATAAAGTGCTTTCAGTGCTCAAGCTGAAAAGTGTCAAGTAAGAACCAGTAAGAACCAGTCCATTTCCTGCTCTGCTGTGTTTGTCACCAATTTCAGTGACGTTATTTAATGACTTACCTCATAATTAACCATGTAATTGCTCTCTCTGTTCGGATTGGCTGAGATGAATTAATTACTGTCATACTTTTGGGTTAATTTCATTAGTATCTCTTCTCAGTGCTCATCTAACATGTGAAACAAACCTTTGGCACAAGCAGTTTCTATGGTTACACCTCGCTCTCGAGGAGCACTGCGTGCACTTCATCTTGTTAGCAGACAGATAAGGTGAGGCAAGGTGAGTCCACATCCTCAAAAGAAGGAAGAACAGAGGGAGATAAATGAATTGCTGTCCCTCTGGAATCAGTGGCTGCATCTCCTTTGCATCCACCGCCTCCTCCTCATTAGTTAACATACTAGCCCCTCGTTTATGGGAAAGGGAACCAATAAAAGATAGTTCTCTGGAGTTAAACCACACATTAAAGCATATACATTGATGCACACACTCATGGGGTTCACTCTTTGATGTACCATAGCATACATCTGTTGCGCTCCTCTGCTGACCTTCCGGGATCCACAAGCCACTTTCTCAGCATCTCTGGCCCTTGCCTCTATGGGTAGCTGTTCCCCACTGGGTCATCCCCAGAGGAGATGCACAGTGGGGTTAAACGTCCTGTCTTTTCCACAAGGTCAGGGCTCAGTGCTGTACAGCTTCAAAGAAAATGGAGGCTTGCATGGCGTTTATTGTGGAGAGACTTTAAAAGACATTTAAAGTTTCTAGAAAATTAATATAAATTGCCCATAAATTAGTACATTTTTTAAAAAGGAAAATGAGCGTTTATTTCCTGTAAATCACCAACACACACACACACACACACACACACACACACACACACTCAGAGACATCCGAGGAAAGAGGCACCTCGTTTAATTTTAGCTCAGGTGTGTGTGTGACCTATCCTGTGAACGTGAGCTGGGGGAGAGAGAAAGGAGACGATCCCCGAAGCCGTGTGACATCAAAACGCGCTACTGCCGGTGACCTAGAAATGGAGCGTGCGTCGACCGTGTGCGTAAGCAGCGCTGGTGGCAAATAGTCGAGGATGCTGTTTTACGTTGCTGATGGCGTTTCAAACGGGAGACGCTGCAATTGGTTAAAATTTCATTATATTTTCTTTTGGAGGCAATTAAAGGAGACGCAATTAAATTGAGTAAACAAATCTATGTGTCGGCTCCCTCTGTTCATTCACGATCTCTTTGTCTCGCCGCGCGCACGCAGGCACGGTGATGAGAAATGCATGAATATGAAACATAAACCACCACCAACACCGTGTATCCACAACATCTTAATGCCAGCGGGTGTGACGTTTTAACCCATCTCGTGGTGGTCATCATTTCCGCGCGATTAAAGGCGCGTGCCAAACATAGTCCAGGAGGAGCACGGAGGAGGAGGACAAGGGGGGTGTCTCGCGACCCGGCGCGTTCTCGCAGCATACACAACAAGAATTTGATTTGTGTCGCTGTGCAAGCAGTAGGCGGAACCCGAACACTCTTCACATCCCACTTTTGAGAAGATTACGAGGAGAATTCATCGGGAAACACATGACAGAAAGGCAGCCGGGAGGCAAGGCGCTCGGACGTAGCGGGACAGAGGCTGTCAACGCGCAGGCAGGCAGAGGCGAGCGGAGGCAGGATTCGTGTGGAGATATTTGGAGTTGGAGGAGGGCATTGGTACTTCTCTGGTAAGGCAATGGAAATCTGCCGTAACCTTGATTTGTAGCCCTTTCAGTGTGTTAAACTTAGCAACGAGCATGTTTTCTCACGCTGTAGAGATGAAAATGTTAGACTTCGCTCAGGTAAAAGAAAAATGATGCTCTCTGTGCATGCACATAGACAGAACATGAGTATGCTGCTGGATAACGCTGTTGGGTTCTTTCATTCAAGTAACATGTAAGGTCCTTGCCACAGACAGATGACATTGCTATTGAGATCCTGTGCCACCCTTTGGGCTACACAGACTCCCCAAGTAGGCTACTTTCTTCTTGAGGGCTTATCCACGTATTCCGTAGGATAGAACTACATACACATTCCTGTGCACATCAGCTGACAGATTTTTTTTCCATCAGCAAAAAATTGGTGACATTTTTTTGGGGAAAAAGAATGATATTCACTTTAAATTCCCTGACTCTATTTTTTAATGGCCACTGCAAACTTAAAGCCCAACTAAACTCTACACTGATTACTTTTCTATTTTTATTGCATGTATATGGCACTCGGGATTAGGAATTGCGTTTTAATGCCTTGGATTTTAGTGACTAGGTTGGATTTTACTGGTTCTGGCCGTTTAATCTGGATGTATTTCAGTCAAACTTGCAAGGCATCCACAGCTGGCTCGCACTGTCACAGTGTGGCTACAGGTGCCATCTGGTCCTCGTGTTTCGTGATCTTTGCCAGCCTGAGAGGCATAATTAACACTTCTGTTTGTATGCCAATTCTGATGAGGAAGCGGGGAAACAGAGAATGCTGCATATAACACACATATATGCAGTAATAACTCTGTATCTGATGTTTTCGGGCTGTGCTACAGACGTGCATTACCTCTGTTTGTTTAACACGATATGGATACTTACTATCATGCGTGCACAGAATGACATTTAGGAAATGCATGAATCCATACTACAAGGGTTTGTGTAAAACATTCTAATGACTGAACAGCAGCGGCAGGTTTTCTGGGGTGACCTGCGGGAAAAGTGTTCAGTCATTCTTTCCTCCATGATGAGTCACTTCAGGGGCTTGAGGGCAGCAGGTGAAACTGTGACTGCTGGACTCGACAGGCTGGAGCGGGCTGTCAAGAGCTCATGTGTAGCCTACTTGGCCACTGATGTTACAATTGACTGACTCCTCTTTCTGGTCCATGTGAGGGCAGTCTCCCACCCAATCCCAGAATTAAATCACACTGTTAACAGATTGATCTGGCCTCCGGTGACATTGTGTGCGCTGAGCTTTTGAGCTGCTGTGTGATTAAAAGCCTCCATCTGACTTGGTCAAATTGTATTTGTGTGCGTGTAAGCACATGCACACGTGCACATACATGCATACAGCACTGATTATTGAAATGGAGGTTGAAAAGACTCTGTGATGTAAATGTCACTGCCCCTCAGATTGACTAAAAATATACATCAACTAAGAAAACAAATGGGAAAGACTGAGGAGCGCCGTGTAAATGTGTTCGTGGCCTCCGTTCACACCTATAAATGGTCCTCTACTGTAAAGTGATCAGTCACATCTTATTTCACTCACACCCAGTACAGTCATTCAAGTGTCTATCAATATTTGTGTTTCTTGTCTTTCAAACTCCAGTGTTTGGATCAGAAATGTTGACGACTCCTTCACCGCCCTCTTTTTCTCTCCATTATTAGATCAGATGAAGACACAGGACTTCCCTAAGTTCTTGTTTAATATGATCAAAGCTCTGCGTCTGTGAGAAGTATATTCAGATCCTGGAGAAGTATTGGTTTACGTGTGCAAGAATGAAAAGAAAACATGGAGGGATTTCTCAGTCTTAGAAGGCAATGTAGTTCACCGTGAGAAGAAAGCAGCACCCTGCGGTGACTTTGTCAATAGTATTAAACTATGAAAGGACCTGAGCCACTGTCTGGTCTTGAGAGATTTATTTTGGTCACAGGGATAAACTAAAGAATTTGCTTAACCATTTACCCTCAATAGTCACAAATAGATATTCATTTTGCTTTTTAACGATCAGTTCTGTATTTTTTGAGTTTCATGGGTTTATTCTTCCTTAAATGATGGGACATAACAGCTTTTTTGTGTTTTGAGTGCACATGGTTTAGACTGGAACTCCTCATCTTATTCACTAAAAATATACATCAGATATACCATTAGTGTATAGTTAATATTAGTACTCATTATAGTATGCAGACTTAGATTCATAGACAAGGAGGTCCTGTGGTTAAGGTGTCACCAGTCACAGCATTACTGCATTTTCAAAGTGCAGACAGGTTTATTGAAAACTATCTGCACATGTCCTGAAGGGTATTTTAGATTATTTACAGCTTGCATAAGGTCAGACCACTCGGGATAAATGCCAGCCCAATGGATGAGCTCCAAGAAGGGGAAAATTATTATACCAAACTAAGTAATTAAGAGAAGAGTCTAAATCAATGCCTCATGCGAGGCACTGCCTGTTTAATTGAAATTTTATATTTGCTTAACGCCTGGTCTTGGAAAGGTGCAGCTGCGTGTATAATAATATTGATTGTTTTTTTATGTGGATTGTTTTTCATTATTTTTTGTTTGTGACCCCTTTGGGTGAATGTCTGATTTCTGACTTGTAAGCTGTTCAGAAAAGGGTAGAAAAAAACCCATTAGTTTTTAAAAAAAGGACCACACAAAGATGGAAATAATTTTGTTCTGTGGATTTTTTTTTTTCAAATTCCCAGTATCAAGTTTGAGAACCACTGCCAGCGAGTTCTGTTAGTGGACTTTAGGTGGTCACAGGGTTTGATTAAATTGGCAAAGAGATTTCACTACAACACACAGAGGAAAATCTTACCACTAGTCCAACTTAGAAGCTCCTAAATTCTGAATATATTACTCCCAGAACTGAATTTTTACTCATTATCCATCACTGGGCACTGTGCTGTGTGATTTCTATAAGGGATTTAATTCTTAAGCCTTATTGATCTGATTACATTGCATGCCCAATGTGCCCTGGAGTTCTCTGTCATTTGGACATTTGGGATTTGGACTTCCATGGTGCTGTGGCATGTGACATAGTCAGCAGTACAATATCCACCCTGGTGGTCACACACTGCGTGAGTTATACTTCCAGTTGAATGAATGCACTCTTTCCCCCCACACTTGCATCACCATGTGATGAGGAGGTAACAGGAGAGAGACGGGTAGCAGATGCCAGGAGAGGATGGTTCTTTGTTTTGGGGCAAATGATAAAGAGAAGCCTGAGCTGGCATTGAAAAGTGTGGCGATGACGGAGGATTGTCTGAATGGAAGGCATTACATATATGATGTCCTTGACAATCTTCTGTTTGAGATGCTGAGCAACAAAAATTTGTGAAGAGAAAAAAGTCATATCTTGTCTGTATGGTTTTCTATCATTTATATACTGTATATTTGTCTTTTAACCTATTTTGATAGCAAACCCAGTTTGCACATGTATTTAATAAAACAGTTACATAATGAAGGAACAGACAGTCAGACAGACAGCAACATTTGCATTAAACCATCATCAGGCAAGTGGTTGACAAAGAGAAGCCATATCATATCAATCATAGTATATCTCGTGGCTGTAGTCTTAACGCTTCTGTGCAAAACACAGTTTTGATATAATAAATAAAGGCTACGTTCACACTGCAGGCGAAAGCACATCGGATATGCGGATATGGGCCGCATATGACCCTATGGCCCATATCCGATCATGGTATGACAGTGTGAACGGCACAAATCCGATATTTTCAAATCCGATCTGGGTCACTTTCGTATGTAGTACTGAATCCGATACATATCCGATGTTTTAGAAAGCGACTGCTGTCTGAATGGTCAGGTCGCATTAAATCCGTCTTTTACATCACTGACACAAGACAGACGCCAATTATCAGCGCCGGAGAAGACATCGCGAACGCTTCCTGGCCATCCAGTGTAGATGTCAGTGAAACTGTTGGGAAGACAACGTGAACATTTTATTTGTACTGTATAATCTGCAGATTCTGACAGAAATCTGCAACTATCCTTTGAAGCACCGCTCCTCTCTAAAACAGCAATAAGGATAATTTTTAGGTTATTTACATTATTATGTAAATAACAAAATAACTTAAAGCAAAAATTGGGAAACGTAAAGTCCGAAGTCTTTATATCAAGGGCCATCAGTCAAACAATACTGTTTGCTCTGGGTCTAAACAGAGCGCGTTGTGTGTGACATCTTCTTTTGCGCATGCGGGCCGCTTTGATCGTTCACACTAGAGCGCGTTTGCTGTCGCATTTTATTTGTAGTGTGAACAAGCAGACAAAAAAATCGGATTTGATCAAAAAATCGGAATTGAGCATTAAGACCTGCAGTGTGAACGTAGCCTAAAATATACACCCTGATGTTTTCATGGATAAACATAAACAATTTTAAACCGCATTCTCATAACTTACCAAAAAAAGTGTCTCGTCTTTACCTGTTTCGCTTAAAATTAGTGTGTAAAATATCACCACTAGGTGTCAGTAGATTGCAGATTGCAGTCAACTGAATTTTGTTTTCCAGTGTCTAATCCTAACTAAGATAGCTGCTGTTTACCTCAGCTGCCAATATGTCCACATCTTTTTACTCTGGAGAAGGCTTTAAATCTTTGTGAAAGGGGTTTGATACCAATCGATGAGTCGCGAAGGTCACTTCTGTCTGATGACAGCGATACTGAGATGAGTTTTTGAGGATATCCTGAACCTTTCGTGTATAAAATGTTAATAAATGTGCTTATTTATTTCCAGTATTGTCACAATTACTTATTGTCAGCAGATTAGCTATGTAACCCTTCTGTCTCTGCACATCTGACAACAAGCTGGCTAAACAACAACCACAAGTTAACGTTGTGCTAGATAAATGCTACGTCCAGATGAACAGAATCAACCTTTTGGAATTTACTTACCTGGGTGATTGAGCATGCATCAAGACATTGTGCTAGCTAATGTTAGATTTGGGTGTCCTCAAATCACACTTGTCATCTAACATCTGATAAATAGTTTGATTATATCCTCACATCGTAGTTTATCCGCTTAGAGCACAAGCCCAATAAAGTTGGACAACAGTTCTATTCTTTATAAAAATTGTGCTCATTAACCATTTATTTGCAATTTTTAATTAAACCATCTCACTTTTGTGCTCCTATGCTCTCTACAGACGACGTAATAGTGTCTTGTGAGCCACCAAACCACAGGGCTTGGATCACATTCAGATCAGAAGACTGTACAGATGCTTATTAAGTTGCTTAGCACTTTAAGAGAAATATGGTCCTCATAGGTGGTCATGTTAGAGAATGAGCTTTTTGTGCTTTCTATTTGGATGCACCTATCTCGTATCGAAACACAAAGTCAACAAAAGGCAGCAAAAGTCATTTATTATGCCAAGCACCAACCCACTAAGCGTCAAACATGCATCGCATCCTCGAGCCAAAATATAATTATGTGCTGAGCCAAATGCACGTGTTTGATAGAGGATTGGGAAAACAAGGAGGAAGTCTGCTTGATCAGAGATTTGGCAGATTACAGGTGCAATAACCTTCATTATGTAAATAGATTTTTTTGCACCTTTTAAAGGAAATGCAAAGGCACAGGCTACTACAGGAAGATTGCACTAGGAACTGGAATCTTTTCAATATTACACAAGCAGTAATTATAGAAATGCATCAATAAAGTGGGGCTGAGGAGATTTAGTTCCTTTCTGCATTATAGTGATCTTTGTATTTGCAGTGCGAATTTATTTCTCAAGTAGTTACTTGAAATTCTGAGGTGTTATTAGCCCTGTGGATGGCTACTACCAGTCTGAACAAATCCTCAACATCTTACTGCATCTATATCATCATCTGTTCCACCTTTTCTGAGTACAATTTTGTGCTTCAGTGTTCTTGCATCTTGCACTGGTGATGTCACGCGCATTTATGATGAAAGCTGGAGAAGTCGTACCAAGTCCCAACTCGTGGCACGCCCTCAATACCAAGCTAAGAGCGTATATATTTTGGGATTATTTCTGTGAAGTAGAAGGAAGTGACATCTTTATATACAGTATGTCTTAAACCCATCCCTGTAGACATTATTTCTTTATCTAGAGTCCTGCTTGCATTGGTCTGAAGCTCACAGTGCACTCTTACCTGCGTGGTTGTTGTTCGACTGTCGCTTCCAGTCTGTAGGGTGTTCAGTGTTAAAGTTGAGGCAAAGTGACAGGAAGTGTTGGGTGAGTCTATAAATAAATTTTATTTGCACTGAGTCACCACACTGGTACCCCCATGCTGGCGTATCACAAGGTACTAAAGACAATTTGTGCTGCATCATACCTTCAGTTTTTCATGAGTCAAGCCTAACCTTGTAGTACATTCAGCTGTCATCCTTGAGGCTGGGCAGGGCAGTCGGGCCAGGAGGCAAAAACACTGAGGTCCACCCAAAATATGTTTGGGTGGACCTTACAGCAAACCAGTCCTCAAGAGGCTTTGGAAATGCAATAGCACTTCCATTTCAGCTTTCAACTGAAGGTTTGGTTATTTTGAAATAGTTATAATTGTCCCTCTTGTATAGCTGTCATGTAATGCAGGTATTCTCAGTTGAAAAAGGTAAAGAGGCAGAGGCTAACAGTTTTCAGCAGATGAAGTAAAATGATACAGATTTGATTTCAGGTCTTAAAATGCGGTAGTTTAACAGTTCATGCGGTCAGGTGGGCTCAACCTTGATTAGTGTCCCATGCATGAAGCCAAGGAGTGGGTCCACGATTTTAAAAGTTGCTGACCAAAGCCAGTGTTATTCTAGCTGGGTATGGAGCAATAGAGCCAACTTTACTAAGATAAAACCTTACAACCTCTGAGCAACTATCACCATGATTAGATAGCCTAATACATACTCAGGATAGTTATTCTTAAATTCACAAAATCTGTGCAAATGTTTCCCAGGATTTTTCACTAATTGTACACGATTCCATGTACTAATACTACTACTAACCAGGAATGTTTTGATGTGAAGCAGAATAGCCAACAGAAGTTCATGCTTTCAGGCTTTATTGGCACATGTCATCATATGTCGGCCAAACATCGGTAACAGTTGGTTAAAATAGTGAGTGTTTTTAAATTAGTGCATTCCTACTCATCGTCCACTCTTCTGTTTCAAATGTAGTTTGAAGGAGAAATTATTGCTGTCTGCTTTTTGCTGCTCTAAACAGTCACAATGATCATGATTATAGACTCCGTCTGAAACATTTGCTGTGATATAATGCCTTCTACCTCAGTGTATATTAAAGTGCACTGCTAATCTAGGACCACATCCGGTGTGGTATTATAGTCTCTGACGTGTGTGTCTCACAGCAGCTTATAGAAACCCTGGATATGAGGAGCATCTCAGACGCTGACATACAAATCTGTCAGTCAGAAGTTAATCTCCTATTCTCCCTGCTGGCTAATCACAGTGGTGCTTCATGGCCTGCTGCAGAGAGAGAGAGAGAGAGGTCGGGAAAACAACCTGTATGGAAACAGAAGCAGAGGATGCCAGTGTTCATGGGGGCAGCGGTAAAGAGAAGCCTGAAGGCAGTTAACACAAGATTTTCAACCCTTGTGCAGGTTGTGTTGGGAATATTTAATTCTTTTTGAGCGTTAAATGAATAGCAGCAACACAACTCCAGTCATAGAAATGCAAGCTAACTCATCTGCGATGTGCCGAAGACAATACTTACTCTGCTTACAGTAGAAACTCTGCTGCCCTACAGAGTGCAGAAACTACAGAAGCAGTCAAACTTTTTACTTTATTTTTATTTTTTTAGTCAGGGCATCAAAATGTACAACAAATAGAAAGTCTGTAATGCTTTAATTTGACATCTTTTAAGGTTGATCAGTCATTTCTACAAAGCTAAAAGGAGCTAGTGCTGTGCCTTTGGAGAGCACAAAAGGTGTTCTCTGTTTTTATATCTGGCTGTCACAGTGGTGCAGTGGTTTCCACTCTTGCCTCACAACAAGAAGGAAGTGGGTTTGAATCCAGCCTGGGGGCTTTTTATGTTCTCCCTGTTCAAATGTATGAGGTTAGGTTAATGGGTGATCCTAAATTGCCTGTGGGTGCAGGTGGTCGTTTCTGCATTAGGTTTGCAACACGACCTGTGTGGGTGTGGGGGTGGGACCGGCCTGTGGCAGCTGGGATGGATGGAACTGGGTAAGTGGAAGAAAACGGATGAATGACTTTTAAAAAGCATTAGATGTTAATAATGAAATACTAGTAAATAGGACTAGATAGCTTTCATATTTGAACTATTGAACCAATGGCGGTACCAGTACCATGACTAACATCTGTACCAATAGAAACATTTCCTCGATACTTGGATACAGAAAGCAACTGTACTGACCTGATGGTTTTTCTGGTTTTCTTGTTTGTTTCCATTCATGCTTTTGTTTACATATATAAATATTTCTTATGACCACAGATGTTGGACTAAAAAAAGCCATGTTTACTGCAAGGTAAATTCTACACTGGTCTCTTACACTTTTCTATCATAAAGACGATAGCTTTATTTTCTGCCCGTAGCTGTTTGGCGGGTTTCCTTCATTCAATAACAGCATGAGATTCTTCCATTATTAAGTTGCATATGCTTTGTGTGAGTGTATCTGTGTAAATTTTACCTTTATGTGAACACCAGAACACCAACAGATGGTTGTTGGATGCTTTAGTTAAGCATTTTCTGCTGATTTGAGGCAGCTGCTGTGTGCAGTGGCACATTCAGAGGACTTAAACACGGCTTTCTGTGTGACATGATGTGAGGTTACGCTCAGGCTATTCCCTCGTCAGCAGCTATTTTTATACAGGAGTGACCTGAGCTGTTTGGTCCTCATTTCCTGCTTTAAAGAGATGGACCCTAATCTGATCATTTTTATCAGCCCGACTTTCAGAGGTACCAAATCTGAACTCATTGTTTTACAGTAAACTGTCAGCTGATAGACTGATTAGCAGCTCATCAGTGAAATTATGGGCATGTGTAATCTCTTAAGCTCCAGGAAATCTTTTTACATTCATGGACAGAACAGGATGAGATCTGCCTGTCACTTTTCCAGGACACAAATTATTACAAAATAGGCAAGAGCATATAAATGAGTAATCAAACACATTTTCATTTTTCTTTTGTTTAGCATTTTTAGTGATACATTACTGTAAGCAAATGGGAAAATGTGTCATAGTTTGGGGCTGCTTTTCAGTCAGTGGTGTTTGAGATTGTGTCATGGAATAAAACTCAGAAAAGTATCATCAGATTTTGATCCACCATACAACATCATCTGGAAAGTGTCTGATTGGCAATTTTCAGCATGCAGGATAAGCATACCATAGAGAAACATACAGTGGAGCACTATCAGTCATGGACTGGCCTCCTCAGAGCCCAGACCTCAACATTATTGAAGCAGAGTGGGATCATATTGACAGAGAACAGAACAAAACGCTGCCAACATCCAAAGGAAAGCTTTGAATGTCCTTCAGCAAGCATGGAGAGCTGTTCCTGAAGAAAGTAATTCCATGAAAGCTTTCCTAAGAGAGTTCAGAATGTGTTAAAAAACAAAGGTGGTCTTACCAAATATTGTCTTTAAAGTTTGTTAGAATTTTACAAACTCTGTTTTGCCTCATATGTGCTTGTAGATCTTTTAACAAATCTCTGTAACTATTTCCCATTTTCCCAACAAAATACAAAGAAATGACGATTGACTCAGACTTTTGCACAGCACAGTCGCTTTGTCAGCTTTTATATGACCAACATAGATATGATAATTCACGTTTAAAACATCTTAGGTCTGCTTTACTGGACCTGGGTGTGAAAAACAGTCACTGATTGTCAGACACATTTCAACAGATTAAGAGCCTCTGAAAATTACACTGGGGACTCAATTAAGAAGGCTCATATGACCCTCGGGCCTGTTAGAATGTCATCAAGCAGTGGCAGAAGCAGCAGTATTACAGTTTGAGATTAATCATTACATAAACACCCAAACCACCCACCAAGACGCATAGAAAGCCACACATTTAATTACAGTATACACTAAATTGACTGCAAACACAAATTCACACAAGCACAGCGATACTTTAGGGTGAATCAGTGTTATTTGATTCAGGTATCACTCGGGAATAACAATCAGCAAAAACTGCCCGCCTCTGCTTCCCTCCTCCTGGGATGACGTCTCGCTGCAAAATTGCTTACGTCAGAGCCGGCGAATGGAGGCACACACGCTCACTGTGTGTTGGCAAACGGAGGTGATGCTTTAGATGAGGGCTTGAATAAACATAGCCTCTGCAGTTGCTGTGAAAAGACTCATTTACTCCCACCAAGAGCATCACAATGTGGCATTAAGTCTTGCATAGGATTAAGGATTTTTGGAAAGCGATGTGGAAATACAAGTTTTCTTACATGGGCCTTCCGTTGTTTAGTCAAATTTAATTTTTTTCTGGTCTACAATTTTTTGCTTAATTTGAAGTTTTGTAAAGATATTCCCCGTTTTATAGGGTGGTACAGGATTTGAACTCAGACCCAGACAGTCTTTGAGTGATGCTGAAGATTTTTATTAAGTAAATCAAATAAGCCGTGTATCAGCCATATATATTAGTCAGTACATTTAAATCACCTGAGTTTGTGAATGGAAAACAGCTTTAAATGCTTTAAAGCCTCCTGAGCCCAGCCTGCTCAGGTTTGTTCGATCTCTAACCAGTTCAGCTCCACCCTCAGTTGACTAAAAGTAAACACAGCCAGCATGGAAAGAACAACATGAGGTCAGCTATAAAACCATCACACAGCCCACAGGTGGCCTAAAATAACAGCAGCAGACACCTTGTGTGACAAACTGCACAGAAACATGTTGAGTGTTTTCTGATGTTTGTTGAGTTGCTTGAAATGTTGCATTTGAAGTTACCTGGCATTTAAAAGATGTTACTCCTTGTAAGCTCGCGCCTCTTCAGTTGCGCTAGCTAGATGCTGAAGTACTGCTGCCAAAACTTATGGACATATCTTATAGACTAACTACTGAGTATAGCGCAGTCTAGTACAATATAGTGCAAATTGTGCGGTTGTTTTGCCACTTTCGTTTCCACGTTGTTTACGTCAGTCATATGTGATAAGCATCGATCAAGGACATACTAATAGTATTGTTTCCCCAATTTAGGTGGAAATTTGGGCAGTAGCACAAAGTAATCAATAAGTCTCAAGCGTGTTAAACCTAAAGTAATGAGCCTGTTACAAAGATGTAAGTAGTGCAAAGTAAAGACAATTGTGTGAAAATGTAGGGAGTAAAATTTAAGCATGCAACAAAAATAAATATTCAAGTGATGGACAGATATCCAAAAATTCTACTTAAGTACTGTAGTACTTTAGTACTGTAGTATTTTAGCTACGACCTTTGGCATTTAACCCCAAATAAACAACCTTGAAAATTCTTCAAACCCTTGGATCTGAAATCAGGCTAAACAGATATTACATACTAGCATGACATAGTGTCTAGAGACTACAGAAAATCTCAGTTTATAGACACAAGCCTGCCACTGTTTAATATCACAATGGTTCTGTGGCTACTGGGTTTCAAGCTGTTGGGCTGCAACTCCATCGCTTCTTGTCTGTAGTCATTTGCGCTTGTGTGGTCATAAAACTAAGAACAATACATGCATACATGCATGTTAGTAATGGAGAAAAAAAAGATATAGGACACCTGAGTCATGTGCAAAGATTTGTTTTTTACTACTTGATGTCTGTACTATGTTCAGACTCAGAGATAATAAAGCAGTTGTTTGCTACTGAAAGGCTATGTAGGCTTTTTCACATCCTATTTTCAAATCCTATCAACATCCATGCTCACTAATGACCATGTAAGGGATACACAGTATACATCGTATGCTGTCTATGACAGTTTATGGCTTCTCACTCAATTGCCTTCAAGAATGTCTTGTATTTCCTTTGCTGAACATAATGATTGCAAAAGATACAACTCACGCCAATCAGGTTTGCTGTTTCAAGCTCTGCTGCACAAGGTCATTTAGGAGAAACCCTTGTAGCTGGACAGCCCATCGCGTATTGTCTTTGAATGGCTTCCCTGAACTGCTTGGAGATTTGTAGACTGTTTGAGTGGCAATGTGGTTCTATGCCGTGATTTGTCCCATGAGAGTGGCCCTGCCTCTGCCATTGCTGCCGTCAGCATCTCTGCTACAACTGTGCATGAATACAGGATACTGGCATTTACTGAATTCAAGGTGGCGTCTTTTCAATTAGAGGCCAGTAAAATACCTTTTCAGCCTCTCGAGTGGCCTGGCGAACTACAGCCAAGGGGGCCCCAGGAGTATAATGATGCCTGGCACAATAGTGCCACTGTTCTCCAAGCCGTTCCCAGGAAACCACACAACATGTGCCATTGTGCACTGTGCTTTGCTGCCCAACCACGTTGCCTGGCTTTAGCCAGAGATACCAAGAGGCCTGGCTGCACAGTGAAGCTCACAGCAATGTGGTTGGTAGGACAGGTTCAGAGGACTGCTAGGTGAGGAGTTTATTCACCGCACACTGTATTTGATGCGGTGAAACATTTGTGAAAAAAAGAGCTGGTACATTTAAAAGAGCGGGCTGTGAAACGGAAGAAGCCTGAGAGAACAAGGAGAGCTGAGTGGTTGCCAGGAATGGTAGTACAGAAAACCCTGAGCATTGTGGCAATGCTGAACCCTCTTCAATAAAAGAGGAAACCAAGAGAAAAGTGACAAGCAGAAAAATGAAGGCACAAAGACGGGTAGAACTGGTTTGTAGCTGGTCTTGGCTGGTTCTGCTCTTTTTATCCCAGTGCTGGGGATTTAAACATTTGTGTGTTCCTCCTTTGTGGCCCCCAGTGTCATAGCTTCCACCGCTGTTTATGCAGCAGACCAAAGGAGAGCATTCAAGGCAAGCCAGATAGGGGGCTTTAGACAACAGCATCCAGGAGATACATGTCACTGGGGCTTTTCTGGGCCTCTCATGTCAGCTGGTCAGCTAAGACAACAAAACACTACAGGATACCCAGGAAATAGAGTCCTGATGCAAAGCCCAGTGTGTCACAGCTAACTAAAAGATGTGTATGCTCATCTGAGTGTAGACCTGTCAGCTGATGTGTTAATTATTCATGGCACTTGCCAAAACATCTATTTTAGTGGGAGCTTGGTTTTGCTTTTGATTACAGGAGGAAATGTTGGCTAGTTTTACAGTCACGGTGATCTTGATTTACTTCCATTTCCAGTGTGTGGTTTAATAAAAAATTAATTTAAAAAAAAAGAAAATTGAATTCACTGAAATTTTTTGCATTATTTTTCTGAATCGTCTGAGTTGTCATTGCCATCCTCTTCTTACCAGTGGATAAAATCATTAATGTGGGTTAACTGTGATTCTTCTCATTGTCGTGTTGTTTATTACATGCCAGAGAACTGCTATAATTTGGATAGTGGGCTGCCCAGTCATGTTTCATTGCAAAATGATCATCCTAAACTCCTATTTTTTTCTCTTACAGATCCACCGAGGGAAATAAGAGCTTCACTTTCTCACAAGAAGTAGAAAAGGTCACATAATTTCAAGGGAAAATTATTAGCTACTGTAGCAGATATGAGTGAGGATAAACCAGCAGAGACTGTGGAGAACACTCCAGCTGAGGCGAGTGCCATTCCTAATGGGAAAGGCCATGAGCCTGGGGAGGAAATCTCAGCATCAGCCAAAACACCGCTCGCAGAGGACGGTGAAAAGTGAGTATACTATAGATTATTACAGTGTACACTTGTGTCAATAATGCACAATGATATACTTAATAATAATACTTAACCAGTTGTTTCCACTTTAGGGATAATTATGTTGTTGATGTGCACTTTTTTTGCAAAGGTAAAATGTCATGTGTTTTTACATTTAACAAGCAAATCCTAAATAATATCAGTGTTTGAGGTCATCTGGAAGCTACTGTCACTGAAGTAGGAATTTTAAAAAAAGAAAAAGTAAAACAACGTTTGGAGTAAATTTGGATTTCTTTTACTTTGCTCATGTTGCCTTTGGAAAATACAGGTCCATAAATATGATCTATTACTTGTTTTCTAGTGGTCAAAAGTTGTTGTTTTTTTCAATAAGACACCCCCAAAATTTTCAAGGTTTTTTAAAAAAAAAAAATCAGTCTTGGGTCTCAAAATTGCCTCTAATAAAAGAGAGCAAATTCTCATAGCTCTTTATCTCAAATGAAGTAAGATGATTTACTCAGTGGTTGCTCTGACTTGAAGTCTTTACCTGTGGCAGTGGAAATCTTACTCTTACATGAGTGTGTAGCTTACTTGTGGTTTTTCTCCACCAAACAAGAAGTTGGCTTCATCAACATCAAGACGTGACCCTCATCTACAGAGTCAAGAGACAAAATACTGTATATTTGTGGAATTTTGTATTTCAATCACTATACTCACAACACATTGAAGACAGATACAGTGCAGTAGATAAGTTTGTTCTTTCCAGTTAGACCGATTATTCTAACCTGCTGCCTGTGGCATTGCTGTGGCCTAGTCATTAGAGTGACTCTCATAACTGAAGGCACAACCCATGTAACAGCAAATAATGCATGAATATTAAATGTCTTTTAAAGTGCCTTTGAGCAAAGTATTCTCCTATCGCCTTCTCGGTTACTGTACCGGAATTTGTGCTGGATAATGGAGTGAGCTCAGTGCCTAATTATCATGTCATTGGCTGTCTAGCAATACTTGTTGTATCCTGTGCCCATGTAATAGATGGGATAATTAAAGTGTCTCTATCCAGGACACAGGCGATAATTTATAGACACTCCTTTCACTGTAGTGTTATTGCTCTTATTAAATTATGACTCTGGGTGTTGTTTTTCCACTTTGTGCTCTCGTTGGGTGATGGATGACCGCTCTCTACGCTGCTTGTAGGGAAACTGTAGCCAATAGTGCCCAGAATGCTAGGTATGTATGATGCAATAAAGGAGTAAAAAATGTTTTACAGTAAGTTTGTGGCATCTGTCTCACCTGTTTTCTCTTTGTGAAAATTAAGGCAGAAACACAGTAAAGCTGTTAAGTTGAGTATTTTTGCTCTTTGTGCGGCTCCTTTGTCTTCCTCTGACAGTTTTTGTAATTGTTAGTCCTAACAGGACTGAAAATGCAGACACCAATCTACCAGAGAGCCAGGAGTTCTTATCAGGCGTGGAGGAGAAGAAGACGACACGCTTTACAGATGTAAGTTCAAACGGCTTTATTATAATTATAGGCAAAGCCTGCAAGTGCTTGAAGTTTTAACACGCTTACTCTGGCCCTCTGTCTCTTGTCGGTTGCAGTTTGAAGGAAAAACCTCATTCGGGATGTCTGTCTTCAACTTGGGCAATGCAATCATGGGAAGTGGAATCCTAGGACTTGCGTATGCCATGGCCAACGCGGGGGTCGTCCTGTTTTTGTAAGTTGTTCATAAACGTCCGATCTAATAAACGTGTTACTTCCTTGATTGCACGTTAACCGCACGACATCACTGACACATGTCTGATTCATTCCCTCCCTCTAAGGTCATTCTGGGTCATAAATAGCACCTAATTGAAAAATATAATTGTTTTGTATTAACCCAGCAGCAGAACTTCATTATGACACAGAAACCGATAACACCGGGCACATTTGTTTGATAAATAATGACTCAGACAGATCGTACTGGAACTCATTTACATGTGCTGTAAACAAGTACATTTGCAGTAACAGATGCAAAAAATTGCCACTTTTTTTCTGTGCGGTTGTTTTTCTACCTTCAGACAGTGCATGTGGGTGCTGTGTGTGAGAACAGCTTAACATTTAAAATAGCAGTGCAGTCTGTCAGATTAATGACGTCACAGTCCACTGCAGTTGTTATTTTCTGTCCAATTACATGCACTGGAGGTCTTTTGACCTTTCATTGACAGAGTTCCCATGCTCTCTATGCTTGATTGGACCATTTATTTATTTATTGTTGGTTATGGTATTCGTTGAAAAGACAGAAGACAGTCAGAATGATCATGGGCCATCTGACCTTAGGAAATCACATGATAGGGTGGGGTTAGGTTTCACAATGGGCTCACCCAAAACCTTGGCTGATTGTGACCCACACCTGTCTTCACACTTTGGCTCGTGTGATTAGGTAGAGGATCATTAGGGGGTTCATTGTCCCTCATGGGGGGACACTCCCATAGGGCTTAAATCTGGGACTCTCCTTGATCCTAGAACTGAAGAAGCTTCTCGGATGAGAGGTGAAACGTCTCAGAGTCCAGACGCTTTTCTTTCCAAGCTCCTTAGACTACGATGACCTTCGCAGACCTTCACAGACGATCAGAATGATCCTTAAAATCTTGCAAACTAAATACTAAATTGCTTTAGATTTTGTTGTTGTGTCATGTCCTGGCATCATCCAGCATATTTTTATATCTTTCTGTCACGGTAGCTGCAACAATCACATGTTAAAGCCCCAAATCCCAATCTTTAATGCAAAGAGAGGGTCATACGGGTTCAGACAAGCAAACAAACGCACCAAGGCAAAAATCCAAAGACAACAAAAGCATCATTCATCTATAAAGCTCACTGGAAACACAAAGACGCTAGCGAAAATACTCGAGCAAAATCTCAACTCCAAACAAAAGAACTCAAGGAGAACAGAGTAGAAAATGTTGAAGGGAAACCACAAGACAGTCTCTCAAAGGAACGAGGGGACGCAGGGAAGTATATATACTGAGGGTGTGATACACGGGTGTGGCCGTAAACTGTCGGGACATAGGACAAAGGGCGGAAGCAGAACTAACGTAAGTTGGATGAAGGTGAACAATTACAAAAAAAAAGACATGACACCGCCCTATCTGAGTGTCATTCCATTATAGACAGGTCTACTGTATCCATGTATCCTATCTTAACATCAGTTTCATAATGACGTGATTTATAGTAAGACATAGTAATACTGTGGGGTGCAATATAGCTCCTATTTCTTTTCTAAAACAATATTAAAGCTAACATGTTGATTCAATACTGGACTGATGAGCTGTCAAAGCTTTGCGTGGTCTTAATGTGCATGTTCACAAAGCTTATAGTTTGAAGATTAATCTGTTTTATTGCACAGTTCTGAAAAATAATCAGGTTTGTGTTTCTAGAGGATAATCCCATGGGTGGAATCAGCACTTTCACTCATCTTCTTGTCTTCTTGTCATCCCTGATTGATGGTGCGAGACTGTAAGGTGGCTGGTGCTGAACCTACACATCTTTCTTTGAATGATTAAAGGGCGCTGTTCTAAGACGTATAGCACTCAATTTGTTAGAGATTTCTGACAGCCACAGTTTATTGAACTGTCCTTCAGTTAAAGTGAAACGTCAAGCAATAAAATGTATAGTAGCGTTGAGTCTTAGGTGTGCTTGTAGCTCGATGATCAATCTTTAAATGACATTCAAATGTAAATCTGTCTTGATCTGAAATGTTTCGCTAGTTTGTGCCGTACAGCCAACCAGTGATCATTTAACAACATTTAATTTAAAAATTGAAATGGAAGGCCTTGCTTATTTCAGTAAGACATTGCCAAGCTGCAATGCACACAAAATGTGGTTATGCTGCACATATAGCAACGCCATGCATCTGTGCTGAAAGCTTGCAATCCAAATCAGTAACCCTATAAAAAACTGTTGCTACAATAGAAAATAAAGAATATGAAAAAGTAGTCCATTAACCAATGAGCATGTGAACTCTTTTAAAAATAGTCGACATGTCATTTATTTTTCAAAAAAAATTTTTTTCTTATTTTCAGGAGTTAATATGTTGCCTTTGAACTGTTTTCAAGTGGATTTGTGCATTTTTACAGCATCCAAACCTGTTTTGTTTGTGATGTTATTTCCAAGGCAATTATGTGTGCGTATAGAAAGCTCCTTATTTTGAACTTTGTTGTGCGAATGCAACAGCATTTTGTTTGACAGTAACCAACAGCTGAAACTAACTCATAGCAAATAAGTATGTGCGAGTTTATAGTACGTGACCAAATGAAACAAGTAGCGTCTATTTATCCATCCTGTTATAGATGAAAGCCTCTTCCTTTTTGTCTTTTTGTCCATATCTGTATGATCTTGTACCAAACAATAGAGCAGCAGCTGAGAAACAAAGTCAAGATCAGAGACACCATTTGGCAAGAAATCCTGGAAATGTTTCTATGCTCTACATAGGGCTTCAGGCTGTCGATTGCTTCAGAAGTCCCATATAATCTTTTATTAAATGGACTGGTACTTATATAGTGCTTTTTTTACTCAATTTGAGCACTCAGAACACTTTATTACTATGAGCTTCATGTACACAAGTGCTGTTTTCCTTATCCTACGGCTTTCACCCAAGGATTCTTTGACATGCAGGTTGGTGGAGTCAGCGAACCGCTGTGTCATTCTGAACACAATACCAGTGTTTGCTCAAATAAGTGGAAAAAAGACAACAACATAATAATATAAATGAGTGAACTAGTATAAGCTAAATTGCATATGTTAATATGTAATTATTTAGGCCTGCAGGGCAACAACCCACATACTGCAAGTCATTATTGACTGTGTGTAAGTCAATAGTTACATGTATTTTAGTTGGCAAACTGTAGGGATGGCTGAACAATATGCATGCATGATGTTTACGCTCACTGAATACTTCATGAAGTGCAGTTTTCTAGTAATGAACTATGTTCAAAGTCACGTTCCACACTCTAATGCCCAATTTAAACTTCAGCGGGTCGTCTTTACCATTTTCTGTATGCCTAAACGGATTAAGTTGCTACAGTGTGATTGTCAGATTAAAAATTTGTGTTAGAGTGCAGTTGAATAGGTATACCTAATGAAGTGTCCAGTGTATTTGTCTACTATCTGTAAATATTTATGGTGAATACTGACCAGATGTGAGGTGATTTAAGGTTCAGTTATATCTCCAGATGTTTTATATCACCCTGATTTTTGCTTGTGGGTGCTTAAGCGGGTCATTTTCACTGGTCTGGGCAGGAATGCAGTGGGGTGGAAAGCTGAGAGCAGAACTACAGTGACCCAAGTGTGTCAGTCTGTCTGACTGTCAGCAGATCTGTCCTCCCACCGCCACTTGACTGACTAAATCCTTGCCCTCAAGTCAGCCCAGTATTCTTCCACATAGTTGGAAAAAAACCCCAAACAAACAAAAAAAAAACTGTAAAGTGGCCAAGAGTTGAAGGAGAGGTGAAAGACCGGCTGCCTGGCCTTTCTAAAGCGAGAGAAATGGAGAGAGGAGGGCGTGTGAGAAAGAACATTAATAATGTTGCCAACAGTAACAGCAAAAGAGAAAGGAGAAAAATAGTTGGAATGAAGTGGACGGGGTCTGGGAAAGTCACTATATCACGTGTGAAACTTAAACGAAATTCTTAAAATTGTGATATTTCTCTAAACTTCTCTTTTTAAAAAATCCCAGTAAAATGTTAGAATATTACATTAAAGTACTGGCAGGTCATCCATGCAAATACACATATCCATCTATAAATACAACACAAATAGACCATGTTTTTGTGGTTACTGTGTGCATGTATATTTATACACTAAGAGCATTTATTTTTCAAATCTTTGCTAATATCGTCTCTGATTTCTAAACAGAGACAACTGCAGATGGTCAGGCATCTGGAGCGGTCTCTGTTTGAACAACGGTGGCTTGAAAAAAACAGAAACTCACAAATAAAATATATTTTTTTAATGAGCACAACAGTGAAATCTGTTTTTGAGGCAGAATACAATTAGCCTGTTCCTGCGTCCAAATATATGAATCGAATTATCAAATAGAAAAGACAGAAAAGAGAAGAAGAGAAATTATATGCAAAGCAAAAGATCCTCCTGAGGAAATAACTCAGTTCCTGAAAATGGAGGATAGACATGTTGTGACTGAAGTAGGTTATTTCCCACTGTGGAATAAAGAGAAGGATGATTACTGTTTACAAAGGATTTTTCTCATTCTCATCGTCTGTCAATCTTAGGACTGAAAATGTTTTTTTAAACAGCCCATCTGGTGTGTGAGCCGTTAGCTATGAGGCCAGAGGGGCACACAGGGTAACCTCCTTGGTTCAGCTGGAGTAACAATCTGGTATAAATCGAAGCCACGGGGACACCAGTTTTCCTACGCAACTATAGATAATGAAAGCTTATTGTGCAGCTGTATAAATAACCTCCAGGATAATGTGCGGTGTAAAAGTGTTACATATAAAACCACATTTTTTTAGGGTTGTCGATTAGTCGTGACAGTTGGTGGGAGAAGTGGCAGTAATGTTCATCTGATGTTGTCCTTTTCTTTCAGGTTACTGCTAACAGTGGTAGCAGTGCTTTCATCATATTCCATCCATTTACTGCTGAAGTCGTCTGGCATTGTAGGTACGTGTGGAGCTAAACGATGTGGATTTTCTCATTAGCATACATAAATTGATTGCAGTATCGAATGATTACAGTGTGTGAATCCTCTCTACTCTATGACCTGGATTTAATCCATAAATAATGTTCTTTTATCTCGCGGCCTTTATACCTCAGGCATACGTGCATATGAGCAGCTTGGATACAGGGCGTTTGGCACCCCGGGGAAGATGGCGGCAGGTATCGCCATCACACTGCAGAACATTGGAGGTGAGGTCACACACACTGCCATCTTCCCCACACTGTCTTTTCTATTATTTTATTTTCAGGGATATTGATATTATTATTTATATTATTATCTCCTGCAATATGTTTGTACTAACATATGTGCTTATATGTCTTGTCCACAGCCATGTCCAGTTACCTTTACATAGTCAAATATGAGCTGCCTTTGGTCATCCAGGCTTTTCTAAAGGTGGACAAACCTGCAGGGTGAGCTACTAATGCACACAAAATATAAAATACTACAAATATTTGTTTGCTCACTTTTGCAACATTTGATATCAGATCCAGGGAGAACAGAAGGCGCAGAATGCAAATAGTACTCTATATAGTACTCTTCAAAAGTTTTGAGTGAACTTCCATTTATTTATATTTCATTGCAGTTTTTAAGGTGTTCTTGACCAATAGTTCTACAGGCTTTCTGAAGGCCATTCAATATTTTTCTTCAGATGAATGTTGCATTTTGGTGCTCACGTTAAACCATCTAACACTGTTCATTCAACAATGAAAAAGGCCCTCACTGAGTTATGCATCTTCACATAACAGAAAACTTTGAAAACAAACTATTTTAAATTGTATCTTTTGGCCCTTTTTACTAGCATGCTTTTACAAAACCACGTCATTTCGAACCCATTTCTTTAGCCGAATCTACAACAATACGAGAGATAACAGAGGAAGGCATAAAACTGTATTTTTGCATCAACAAGATGATTCACAAAGAGCTACATCTCGGCATGACGTGCAGTGTGTCCTTAAAAAAATTAAGGAAAATTGTCAAGTGCAGGACAAAAGAAGTGATTAAAAACTATTAGCAGACAGCAGATGAACAGTATCTGAAATTTTGACATTTTTGGTTGAATTTATTGTCAGTATGAGAGGAAGGAGAGTAGTGTAACAGTGACTGTGTACAGCCATCTGTAAAACATGGTGGTGGCTTTGTCATGGTTTGGGGCTGCATTTCAGCCAGTTGTATTGGGGATTTTATGAAATTGATGGAATGTGGAAAAGTACAGTCAGATTTTGATCCACCATGCAATATCATCTGGAAAGTGGCTGATTGGCTGATCCCAAACACGCTGCCACCGCAATGAAAGCATATGTAGGTGTAAAAACACACAGTGGAACACAATTCATCACTGATAGGCCTCCCCTACACCTTGACATTATTGATGCAGTGTGAGATCATCTTGATAGAGAATCAAACAAAATGCAACTAACATCCAAAGAAGAGCTTTGAATGTCCTCCAAGAAGAATGAAGAATTGTTCCAGAATTTTCCCAGCAAAATATAAGAAAATTAGGGGTGGCTCAGCACTTTTCCACAGTACTGTATGTCAAAAATCTGTTCTTGTAAAATGTAAAAACTATATTTTGGTCTTGTCGCTCAAATTATAAATGCTACATTTCAATATTTTGCAAAAGTATGATAATGCACTTAAATCTGGGTCAGTATGACATTTGCTGACATCCACAAACCTCCTCACACTACAAAACGTAGTGTACTCTTCTCAATGGGACCTCATGCAGACATTCTGCGTCAGCAAAGATTTCAGCATCTACAGAGGAGTCCTGCCAAGCTACGGCAGTTGTCGGGCCTGGTGCTGCTCTGGATGCGCTGAGCAGCTGGCGTGAGAACAGCTGTCAGGGTCACCCCGGAGGAGGAGAGCACCGCGACCAACGAGAGCACTGACATCAAAACACCGCTAGACTCCACAGCTGAAAATGTAAACCATGGGATATCACTGGTTAGTGCAGGTGGTCTCAGGGACAAACAACACTCCCTTTCTTAGATGGGATTTCAAGCGTGATCCTACCCTGTCAGCCTTTACCCCAATTAGAGCCTCTCCTCACCTACCTTTTTTGTTTTTGAAAGAAGGGGGGGAGAAATGAGAGTGTACAAGTTACAGTTGCAAGTTACTCAGCCTTCAGACAAAGAGGCTTATGGAAATCTTTAAAGTGGAGGGACTGTTTCTTCCAAATTATAAAGCTTGCCACAAAAATAGTGCATGCACATTGTTGGTTTTTACCTTTAGAGTGGGGAAAGAAGGCTCACTGCTATATTTGCTCGTAAAAGTTTAGATTGATGTGTCACACTATATGCAGTCCCAGTAGAAGTAATGTACTGTGACACAGCGTCCACGTTGTTTTCTGGCCTCAGCTCTGTTTTCTCTGTGTAGCAGTCTCGGTGCTGTGGGTCACGGTCAACAATCACTGTTTATTTGAAATGACAGGCTAGATTGTCCCAGTGGCATTTCATCCTGTCAGTGGGTGCGCGTTTATATTGCTGGACTGTAGAGGGGGCGGCCAAAATAATGGGGGAGCATCACATTTCGTAACAAACACAACCATATACTAAACTGTGAATTTAATTTAAATATAAATTTTGGTGTTCTCTGTCAAATGGTTTTGTTAAATCCTGTCGTTTATTGTAGCTTGTGCTGCTCATGGTCTCTCACACAACCTCAACAAACATTTAAAATATTAACCTTCACATAGATCATTTCCTTTGTCTCGTATGTACGGGTTGCATATGCTTTGACCACCCTCTGCATATGTAAACGTGTCCGTGTCCTTTTGTGTTTGGATGTCTTATGTGGCTAGCTCACATACACAATTAATGAACACTGGAGACTGTGTCAGCGTGTTTGATTACATGTTTGATCGCTCAGCTTATGATCAGGTTGCTGGTGCCTCAGTGTCCAGAGGGCTGTATCTATATGTTCTTATGGAGGTAAATTGTGATCCTACATCTGTCTTTTTTAGGGAATTGTGTGTGTGTGTGTGTGTTTCAGTGAGAGATTGTGTCCCATAGGCCAGATGGCTGCAGGGCAGGGTAAGAAGAGGATAGACAAGGGATAGATGAGCCTGTTCTTTTCTGAGATACGTGACCGTGGGTGTGTATCCTGCAACAGATGTTGCATCTCTCACCTGACAGAAGGCTGGAAATGAATCACCCCATACTGTGTCCTGCTAAAAATAACTCACAGGTTTCTTCCTAGACGTTGCTCTTCATGTGACTGTAACGTGTGGCACGTTGTGTCAGGGGAGTCTGTTTTTTGTATGTTTTGCTCAACTCCACATATGAATGTCTTCTTTGTAGTCAAGATTCTGTTTTTCCTGCTTTGCACAATATGTAGTCGTTCCCTGTGTTCCATATAACAGTGATATGATATGCAATGATAGTCAGATTAAATACAGTCAAAAAAAGGATATACAGTATATTATCTAAACTCATAATATACTAATATATATGTTTATGTCAGTGTCCATGTTCTTCAAAAGAACGTTGGGATTAATGTTACCGAGTGTAGTCTTTGTTGAATTTGACTCTTATCTTAATTTGCAGAATAATAACAGCTGACAGGTCTAGAAATCCATTTAATTAGAGACATTAAAGTTAAACTTTTTATGTCCCGTCATGCCATGCCATGCAAGAGCCCCTAAAAACCCTCTCATAAAAATATTGAGGAACATGACCTCTGTTTCCTTGTTACAGCCACAGCGTTTAGTGTCGTGTGCTATGGGCAGCAAAGAGGCTTATGTTTTCACCTCTAAATGTTTGACTTCAAGAAAGCTGAATTTTGTTTGCACTCCTTTCTTTTCAGATGTGAATTAAACTGCTTGGCATATTTGTAGCAATAAAGAATAATCCTTTTTTTAGCGTACTGAGTAAGATGTTCACACATTTTTTTTTCTTATGCATCGTTTTGACATTTAGCTGTTTCTGTTTTATGTTTCTGCCTCTCTGCAGTGAATGGTACCTGAATGGAAACTACCTTGTGATCATCGTATCTATTGCAGTAATATTACCACTGGCTCTCATGAAACAGCTAGGTGAGTGTGAAATGTCATGACTTTGTTTGGAACAGGATCGAGTAGGAGCTTATTTTTTGCTGCTCATGCTAAACTGGGGCTCATACAAGGCCAAGCAAGGCAGTATATTAAAAATATGAATGCAGTTCTTCTCTCAGCATCCTGTTAGCTCGGCTGTTTTCCCTCAGAAAATGTTTCAAACAGAAGGAGGACCCCAGGAAAAGCTTAAAGCCTAGAGCTTAGTGCTAGCTGGCTTTAATTATGCAGCTTTAGAGAAGCTGCTGGCAGCAAAGCTGTGATGAAGAAGAATCCCTGATTGATAGAATGCTAACATTGGATTTTAGTGTTATTATAGCCCAGGGGTAACATAGACTAGCTCATTTAAGCCAAGTTTGTTTGACTTAAAATGATTCAGTATATGTTTTTGTGAAATGGTCTAGTCTGGCCTAAACCTACACTCTGGTCTAAACTATCTTAGTCAAACCAACCTTAGATATTACAAAAAATTTGGCTCCTAAGATTTAAAATAGTTAGCAATCAACGATGCTTTGAGTAGATTTGTCCACTGTCAATGCTTAAACACTCAACCAAGCATATTGCCTAAATAAGAATTTCCTCTAATGCGTTTGATTAACTGATTCACTGATTCACTGATCTCATATCTCATAGTATTTATATTTTTTTTTTATCAAATATTTTAAGGCCCATTCATACATGTTTTTGTTTAGATTTTAGGACAGTGAATTCTCTCTCTGGATGATGCCCATGCTTTATTAATAGTTTTACTGGCAGAGAGAAGGTATTTCAGGGCCAAGTGAGATGTTTGGTTTTTTTTTTCCCCCTTTTTTAGCAAAGAGGACAAAACTCAAATGTAAGACACCAGAACCAAGGTCCCAAAACCACAGATCTTTGATATGAGTAGGTAAGGATAAGTTAAATAACTACATCCATAGGTTAAATGAAGCAGGTTAGCAAATAGCAGATAGGATCCAGGTTCAGTGGGGGAAAAAAGAAGCAAAATCTGAAAGAAACGCTATGAAACAGCTTCAACATTTAAAAAATACAACATGAAAGAGAACTCCAAACAATGACACACCTCCTTCTTTGTCACATCCCATATTCCTCTTCTTTGTAGAAATTTGCAGGTACAATAAAGAGAAGAGTTCATTCATTTTCTAAACTACAACTCTTGTGGCGCACATTGCATTTCAGAAAGACAGTCGGATGTCGTGCGTGATAAAGCAGCACAAAATAAAATAAAGGGAAGGAAGAAAAAGGATATCTAGGTTGGAAATGACAAGAGGGCGCATATTTTCTGACCTCTTGTAAGAAGTCTGTGTTCTGTCGAGTCACCGACTGGAACAGAGCCAGTCGGTGCAGCAGTCTGACTCCACTAATGAGCTCTGAGCATGTTAAGTCAGTTTATCCTGTGTGTTGTGCTGCTTTACCTCACATGTGATTAGTTATTAGTGATACCTTAGATGTTTCTTATATTTCGTGACGACATGAAAGGCTAATGAATCATTTTTGTTACAGGATATCTCGGATACACCAGTGGCTTTTCACTGAGCTGCATGGTGTTCTTCCTCATCGCTGTAAGTCCTTTGATTTTAGCAATGCACGCATGTAAACGACACGTCACATCTTTATTATTGCCTGTTGGGTGACAGCGTAGTCAGATGCGCTGGGAGCCTCCCACCACCTATTTAGTATTCCCTACTGTCCCTACTCATTGCTATGGACTAATGTCTGCATGCGGCTGTTCCAGGCTGTGTTCTCTGTGTTTCTCTGACCTAGTTTTGGCTGCGTGAGCTATAATCCACTCTTTACTCTCTTTCTCTCGCTCGCTCTCGCTTTCTCTCTGGGGGTCTCAGTGACATATTTTCTACCTGTTTATATATTAACTGCGTCCCAAAGCCTTCGTTTCTGCCTGACACTTTTCTCCTCTGTGATGAACAGGTCATCTACAAGAAGTTCAACGTCCCTTGTCCATTTACGGACTTTTCATTTAACGCTACCAGCACTACCAGCTGGATGAATGGCACAGATCCTGGTGGGGAGGAAGATCCTGCCTGTATTCCCAAAATGGCCAACCTCAACTCTCAAGTAGGTTCACGCATGTCACTCACTCTGCAAATGCACCTCCACTGCCATGGCCACTGACAGCCACCCACTTATTTCACAGTCATCTTCAGCATGTTGCCAGTGCCACTTCACAGTCTAAGCATGGAAATCTTGGTTTGAAGCACTCAATTGCACTGAGCAAGAGATCAGGACATTTATCGAGCTTTTAACGCTAGACACAACCCAGATTAATTAAAGTCTTGAAGGTGGACAGTGACCCATGAGCTGTCTGAAGAAATTGCTTTGGCATTTGGGTTCCTATAGTGACATCACCAGGTTTGCCCTCTCTGGGCCAAAGAGACAGGTAATGAGTGAAATGGGAAAGGCCTGACATTTTACTAAGTACGTTTGGGGGTTTTTTCTTTACAAAGAATAGATACGTTCACAGCAGGATGGTCTTCAAAGAACCTTAACCACAGCTAGATAAATTTATCAGTTCACTTTCTTTCCACGGCCTGTTCCAGGAAGCAGATTTAACAAACTGTGTGCCTAACCCTGAACTCCGAGTTTATAAACTCTGCGATCGGAAACTCCAGAACAGGCGATCAGAGTTAACTCTGAGTATGTTCACATTGATTTATGAGCATGTTTGTGGGTAATAAAGAAGAGCCAACAAAAATGCCAGGATTCACCATGGCAACTGGTCAATAAAGACCAGAGCCTCAATTTTTATTCAGTGAAGCTAGAAATATGTGGAAGCATCTTAAGAGACAGGAAGCGGGGAATAAATAATTTTACTCAGTGCTTATTTTCTCTTAAGCGATATAGCTGTAATGGAGCTTTTAGTTACCAGTCAGTAAGATTCATTTTGGTTACCTCCAACAAAAAGGCATTTAGGTTCAAACTTTTAAAAATCTTTAGAATTAATTACTCATGAACATATTTCATCATAACATTGAGTTAGAACATTTTCAGTCTATCTCACTCAAATATTTACATCATCCCAAAAAGATGCCAGTAACAGGCATTTTTTCCATCAGTAAAGAATTGCAACAAGACAAATGTTTGTTCATTGAGCAGTGTTTTCAGTTTCTACAGCTTAGTATTTTTTTTTAAATTTTATTTAGACAGTTTATTTAAGAATTGCTTCAGTAATGTCCAGTAAATGTTTCAGTGCTCAGGAACATGACAGATGCCTTACTCTCTACAGAGTCAGTGTTTGAACCATGTAGTGTCAGTTTTGTTCTGAGCTGATAATAAAACCATTAAGTCCTTTGATCACTGTCTCTCTGCTCTATAAGTCACTCTGATATGTATTTTTGATATTGTCTATATGGAGGAGGGAGAAGAAACCCAGCCAGTGAGAAGACTAGTACCACAGCGTCTGTTACCTCAGAGCTGAAAGTTTAAGAACAGAAACCAGAGAATTTCCATCATCTTAGGATTAACAACCTCAAGAACAAGCCCCAGAACATTAGCAAATGCTGACTAGTTTTTCCTGATTTTTATAAAATCCTATCAGGATTTTATTAGGACCCCTTAATAAAGTATGAAACTTTCTTTGCCCAGGCTAGTAAGACCAATTCCTGCTGCTTAGCAGCTTACCAGTAAGGCATTCTTAAATAGGCTAAAGCTGGTCTACAGCCAGGCCCAAGTTAATCACAGGGAAACAATTAGCTCTCTGTGATATGTCTGGGGGAGTATTGGGCAGTAAAGCGCGAGGTTGGTGGTAAGACGTCTGGGATGGCGCTGCTGTATCTATGGTGACCTGTTGGGGTTCATTTTCAGACGGCCTACACCATCCCCATCCTGGCGTTCGCCTTTGTGTGCCATCCCGAGGTGCTCCCCATCTACACAGAGCTGCGCAAGTATGTTCTTATGATGGCAACTCCTGCTAAGTTCTTGGATAAGAAATAAATTGCATAACAAAGAGCAAAGCTACTGTGTCTGCTTTGTGCTTGGCTGATCATAACCTAGTCACATGCACTGCTTTCACTTTATTTTGAAGTATGTTGGCACTGCTTGAATGATGTAGCATGCTGTTAGTTTAAATGTATCATCGCGCTTTGACCCACTGGTGCTTTTAATTTGAATCTTTGCATATGCGTGCAAGAGAAGTAGCCCTGGAGCAGAAGACGGTATTTTAAAGTAACTGGGCTACATGTTTTCTTTGTGGGCATAATACAGTAATGTTTTGTGTGTATCTGTGTTTGTTTTTGTGTGTGCGTGTTTATGACATCACATGGCAATATTTTCTGGTTTCAGTGCCACCAAGAAAAAGATGCAGCATGTGGCCAACATCTCCATTGCAATAATGTACATCATGTACTTCCTGGCTGCTCTTTTTGGATACCTAACTTTCTATGGTGAGGCCTGGCCCTCTATCTATCTATCTATCTATCTATCTAGTCATGTTATAAACTGAAGGGCTGTAGGCTGAAAAGAATAATAATGTTTCTATGCCCTCTAGTGGCCATACTACACATCTAGTAGCATATTACAGAGTCATTCACAATGCTAATTTTTTCCTCCTATTTATTTCTCATGTTATGCTCATACTCACATTAATTAATATCCAAACAAGCAATGTAACATAAGCATATTAGCAAGAAGGACATAATGAAATCAATAAAATAAAAAGAATGAAAAGCAAACAAACATATTAATACAAACATTTAGTCTAGTACTACATGGAGATATAATCCCTTAACATAAAATAATGCATTCTGCATTGACTGAAATGCATTTAAAGACCTTCTATGTGTTCCTTAAACCTGCTCTGTTATCCTGTCCTCGTGTCTTCCAGGTGCAGTGGAAGCAGAGCTGCTCCACACATACAGCCGCGTTGACCCGTACGACACTTTGATTTTGTGTGTGCGTGTGGCTGTGCTCACTGCTGTCACGCTCACTGTGCCAATTGTGCTCTTTCCTGTAAGTACGCATTTAGAACTTACTGTTTATACATCAGCTGACACAAATTGTGCTTCTATGATATTTCATAGAAGCAGTGTGAAACAGCGAATTTTCTTTCTTTTTTTTTTTAAGGTAAGGAGAGCGATCCAGCAGATGGCGTTTCCTAATAAGACATTCTACTGGCCTCGCCACATCGCCATTGCTTTCGTTCTGCTCCTTTTCATCAACCTCCTGGTCATCTTTGCTCCCAACATACTGGGCATCTTTGGAGTCATTGGTAAGCAGATCAACCATGTGACAAGGTTGTTGGGGTGGATTTACATATTAAAGCACCAACATGTAAAACCCCGCTTGCTAGTAAAACTGTTTCCTTTGATGTGGCTTTAATTTGTTCTGACTGCCAAGTGTCAGTAATGGCTTACCTTCCTTAATACACCCCCACAACACAGTTAATCAAGTAACAAAAATCCATTTTGGTGAATTGTTCTTGATCAGACCTTGAAAAAATGTGGAATTGACCATCTGCCCAACTTTTGAGCATTTAAATCTTTAATATTATTTTCAGTAGTGAAAAATTGAATGTAACTACACCTGTTTTCCATTTTGTGTTAATTTCCATATGATTTATGTTAATACAGTCCTGTTAGACTGGTTTGGAGGACTTATTAAGGACTGAAGGGTGTTATCATTCACAGAGAATCATTTTCTGTTTTGCGTTTTCCAGGTGCCACGTCTGCTCCTTGTCTCATTTTCATCTTCCCTGCTGTCTTCTACATTCGCATTGTACCCAAAGAAGAGGAGCCACTGCGCTCCTTCCCCAAAATCCTGGTGAGTTTATTGAGAAAGATAGAAAATTAAGTTCAGCGTTTAAAGACGTCCCCACGCAGTATTGAGTTTTCATATTATTTCACAGTAGGTGCTTTGTGTAACACTGAAAGGAGGAAATGAGGAAAGTGATCAAAAGTCCAGTTGAGAATTTCATCAATTGTCTGTAGTTTGCCAGAATTAAATACAAGAAACTGCAGTGCATTTGAGATCATTTAAAAATCTTACTGCCATGTACCTACTGAGTCTATCAGAGAGTTTCATTTTAGTTATCTTTACTGAGGTAACAATTTAGTAAAAAAAAAAAAAAAAAACGGCCAAAAACTATCAAAATAAAAACAACTTTTGCCGTTCTCTTTGAAACTTTCTGTTTAATCACATGGTTAATCGCTGGGTGTGTTGAGACTTAAACCTGCAACCACACCCAGCAGTGACGTCAGGCTGTACCAGCACATGCAGGCACATACGTCTACATTAGTGAGGCAAAGGTGAGAAGTTAAACCAACTGGCAAAAGGCTCAAAAGAAACATTATTTTCAAGGGATGCTATGATCATCTGTACAATGTAAACTGTTCATGGAACCATTTATAAAATTCACTAATATTAAAAGTAATACTAGCCTCAAAAATCCTACATGGATGTGCATTTTAACCATGTGACGAAATCAACTCGGCCATATTTGTCTCCTGAGTACATGTTAGGTATCGTATCATTACGTGTATAACTAAGATCGAATGACATGGAAACACATAACATTTCCTATACTTAATTAACAAACTTTTAATTAATAAAGTATTATTGTACTGCAGTTTTGTCACAGATTCACCATCTGTGATGTGCTACACTAGCACTAAGGCAGGTTTCACTTTAAACCCTTTGAAATGTTTTAAAGAGCGAAGGTGTCTCTTGATTGTACACCAAGTATTAAAAAAAGTCTTCTTATTTAAAATTTTGTGAGTTGGTCCAATTAAGGTTGAGCCTCTGAATATGCAAGGCTATCTGTAAATTAAAACTGAAGGTCTGCACTTCAATCACATGTTATTGTTTGAATTAATATCTCCTGTGGTGGTGTAAACAAGCTAAACTTAAAAAAAAAACCAAAAACCAAACTGTGTTTACGGACATAACCGTAAAGTAAATGCTGATAACATAGTTACTTGTTCTCTTCACTGCTTGCCTCTCTTTAACTCGCGTTCTCCGTTTCTGCGCTCAGGCTGCCTGCTTCGCTGGGATTGGTTTCCTGTTTATGACAATGAGCCTCAGCTTTATCATCATCGACTGGACAACGGGGACCAGCAAAGCCAGCAGCGGTCACTAAGCACCACCTTCCGTTTCTTTTTTTATTTTCAGGTTTTATATTGTTGATTTAGTCTTGTGTTGTAATTTTACTGTTTTTACTTTGAATCACGGTTGATGTTGAAGATGCCCTCTCTTTCCCATTGGAAGGATATTTTGTCCACAGAGTGTAGAGTTTGGGGGGAGGGCTCTCGGTTCCTCGGCAAGTGCTCTCGCTTTGACGTGGTTGTGTTACACTGCGCATCCTGTCAAACGGTAACCGTAGATCCAGGCCAGTAAGCTTTTGAGGAAGGCTCTTTGGGAATTCACCGAGAGAGCAGGTGCATAAGGACTGACGGTGACGCTGTGAGAAAGATGTTAAAGCAAATAGAAAAGCAACAATGTAGAAAGCTGCCGTCTTTATACACCTGCAACTATGTTAGTTATGAGCATCTGCCCCTCTCACTACTCAGATCTTATCCTAAGATTATCTATAGCTCTGCAAACTCTTACTTAGACTGTAATAAGCAGCCCTCCTTTTTAACTGTTGAATGAAATTGATTAATCAACAATTCTTTCATGATTCTCATGGATATTAGTATTATTATTATTATTGAAGTTATTTAAATAATTAAATATGATTCATTATGTGCAATTGCAGAAAAAAGTGATAGCAAAAGTGATAGTACTGGACTGATAGAAAGAATAATTCAGCATCTTTGGACCTACTTACAGATAGATAGCACACCTATATCTTAATAGTAAACATGTATTTACAGCCAGTGCACAGTGAGTTTATTTTGGCACAAAGACTTCAAAATGTTGAATTATTCCTTCAAAGTGTGCTGCCTTTAGTTCCCACTTCCTTAACCTGTACTGCTGCTGATATTTTTTATGTTTTTCTGGAGGGGGGGAGTTAAAATCCTCACCTCTGACAGAGCAGGGTGCAAAACCACAAAATATATGGCACAGTCAGCACATTTACTATGAGATTCCTACACAACATATACTAGATGTATATTTTTTATTATTAATCTCTACTTGATGAAAACCTCAGATGATGCAGTATAGACTAAAAGCTTGATCCTCAGCTCCTGCTAACTGAGGCCAGCAATACCAGAGAGAGAGAGAGAAAGGGTTTTAGCCAGGAGCCTTTTCAGTGGTTTTCGGGTGTCTGGGTTACACATTATGTGAAAGAACGCCTACTGCGCAAAGACGTTCTCTTTTCCAGTGTTACTGTGTAAATCACTGTCACGAATGGTACCAGAAAACTCATCTGCAAGATTGTACAGACCGAAGTCGGAAATGAAATTGGATAAGATTTGATTGTTACTTAGAAAAAGAAAATTGGGATGTGTTGTATTCGGAACATTTTACCTGAAGGATTCGGAGATAACCAAAATGTCTATAAAACAACGACAACAGGGTCACTTTGTGAAGTGGTTAGTAAACATTTGAGTGTCCAGCACAAGCCTGATCTCTAACAGAACGACAGGGGTTTTCTTTCTCTTTACCACTCTTGAAAAGTCGCCGCTTAGCAATAGCACTTTTCTTTGATAAGCACAACTTCTTGTAGCATTAATACAGCGAAAGGCAAACACAATATATTCGATAGACGTGATTTTAAGGCCATGTCCTCTGCATAACTAAATCTTAATGTAATGTAAGTGATGAATAAGTAACGTGTTGATGGTTGTCAGAAACTACTTGAAACGACTGCATTAAAGTTAGCTTCCCTGTAAAGCCCCTGTAATCATTTTCAGCTCTCGTCTGTTCTTTAAATGCAACGGCTAATTTGTTGGATGTATTCTTGGAGGTTTTTAAGTGTCTGTGTTTAAAAAAAAGAAAGAAAAATCTATATGATCTATATGACCTGTATGCATTTGTGTTGTTTAACCTGCACCTATACTCTGATCAGAAATCCTCTACCATTGATATCCTAACTGTTGTTTTAAACTCCATGTTTTATGTATAAGTTGAATCTGATTCAGTGATGAAACACACGATTATTGCTTTTGTTTTGTTTTTTCTTACATTTGTAGTCAGTGGTATTTTATCAGTGGTGTGGTCGGGTCATGTCTGACTTCCTTGCTGCTTCCTGAGAGTTGTTAGTGAGCTGCCTACAATTTCATTTCTTTTGGTTTTTTTTCATCATAATTTTTTTTTTACACCACACTACTATAAGTGCTGTGTGGGTAACTTTATATGTTCTATTTGTTATGCAACAAACCTCTTTTAATCCATTTTTATTAAATATTGTCTAGCTGTGATATGTATTTATGTATCTCTGTGGGGAAGAAGCATCTGAATCAGCCACCTGTGCATAACTTAGTGTTTGGTATTGTTTAACCAATGCAATGGTTATATTTATCTCCCGACATCATGTTTTATCAGCCATGTATGTAATGTGACGCCATTAGGTAAATACAGTGATAAGAGTTTATAAATGGTGCCCACGCACAAAAGCCTCACAACATGCAAAAAATACACACAAAAAAAACGAATGAGGCATCAACATGAGGGGGCTACACTGTGCTAGTGGTTGATACCAGATGATCTCTGAGGACCTCTATTTAGATCGAAGAGTCGTTAGTCTTCTCCTTCTCTCCCTCTGTTTGATTTTTGGAAATGTGTATGACTGAATAGTAACATATTAAATATTGACATCAGCCAGCATCATTTATAAATAATGTATATAAATGTATACCCTTTATATTCTATATTCATATCTAGTTTGTATAATGTAAATAGCGATTAAAGTTTTAGTTCGATTAAAAATGTAAATGTAATCATTTTCAAAGTGCTTTTAAACCTTTTTGTCCTTCAATCCATGTCTATTTTCTGGTATCTCTATATATTTTAATATGTTGCTGGCAGTTGTTGTACTGTAAAACAATGTTGCAATAAAGATAAAGGGTAACATGACTCGGAGCTTTCATCCTCTTTTACATGCATCAAAAGGTTTTCAGTTTTCTTTGTTTTTAGTTGATTATGAATAACCTGCCTCTATGCATTTAAATGCTTACCTTCTGTAATGCGAATTTCAGTTAGCTGAATTATGTTGTATACTAAATAAAATATCAACAGCTTTAAATGAAGCACAACAGCTGCGTATGTCACAGTTTATAATGTAGTTGGGGTCGAATGTAGACGTGTGAAATGCAGGAATTAACTAAAAAACAAATGTTTCATAGCTCATGTAAACAGGTCAAAAATAGCAAAGTCCCAAAGAATGAAGAAAACAGTAATATGTAATCAAATCCAAAGAAATAAACAGGTTATGCACAGGGAAACATTTACAGACAGCTCCACAAGGACAAATGGGACAAAGCACTGCATAAGCGTATTGCTAATACTGGATTGAACCTACTTTTACCTTCAGAACTGCCTCAGTTCTTCATGTCACAGATTTAACAAAGTGCTAGAAAGATTCCTCAGAGATTTTGTTCCATGTTGACACGACAGCATCACACGGTTGCTGCAGATTTGTTGGCTGTACATCCATGATGCAAATCTCTGGATCCACCAGATCCCAAAGGTGCTCGATTGAAATGAGATGAGGGGACTATGAGGGCCATATGAGTCCATTGGATTCATTGTCATGTTTGAGATGACGCGAGTGCTTTGACATGACACATTATCCTGCTGGAAACAGAAATCAGAAGATGGGTACATTGTGGTCATAAAGGAATGGACCACAGACATGATCAGCAACAATGCTCAGGTAGACTCTGCGTTGAAACTCAAAGAGGCCCAAAATGTGTCAAGGAAATATCCCCCTCATCATTACAGCACCATCCTAAACTGTTTATTCAAGGCAGGATGGATCCATACTTTCATGTTGTTTATGCCAAAATTCTGACCCTAGTATCTGAATTTTGCAGCAGAAATTGGGATTTATGTAAATTTTAACCTACTTTGTCAGAGCTGTTTTTAAAATCTTGGCAATAAATGTTAATTTTGGGATCACGGTTTCAGAAGTACTCAGACCACTTGCCATTTTCAAAGTCACTTAAGCCAACTTTCTTCTCCATTCTGAGCCACAGCTGGAACTTCATCAAGTCATCTTGACTACGTCTGTGTGCCTAAATGCATTGAGACGCCGCTATTTGGTTGCCTGGTTAGAAATGTGCAATAATGAGGAGTTGAACAGGTGGGCCTAATGCAGTGGCCAGTAAGTGTAAAATAAGAAATAACAAAAGGGGACTGAAAGAGACACGAATACTAACAGCTGAGATCTAAGAGACAAGGAAGCACAAATGAACCAAGCCATAAACAAAAAAGTGAGACAGAAGAATGTGAAAACATAATAAAACACAGACCCCTAGTTCTAATATTAGACAAGCTATAAACCAGGACACAAGATCAGTAGAAACTATAAACAATAAAGACAGCACGAGACTCAATAATGTGTCAAAAATAAAGTTCACCATAAGAATAACAATAAAGTTTTTCACAAACTAAATATTACTAGAACTGCGGCTCACAAATTAGAGTTATGAAGAAATCTAAACAGGAAATGAAATAGTAAAACGCTGGAACAAATATAAAACACTGCAAATAAACCAAGACTCAAATATGTTAACAAAGCAAGAAGATCTCAAAAAGAACCCAACACGTAAAAACAACAACCCTAGGGTCCATAACAGTGCTTTAAAAAAAGTTTCGCAAATGCAAATAATCCCCCATTAAATAAATGAATAAAAATGTATTTATACGATATAGTTATGAATTAATTAATTACTTCATAATTAATTAATGTTACAATTTGCTAGTCATTATGACTTTTTTCAAGAATTAGAAGACTGTCCACCAGGTGTCGCTATAGATCTGCAATAAATTATCTAAAGGACAGGACACAATTTATGGACATTTCAGTATGAATTATTTAGCTCGCACGGGGCATAAACTGACTCTCAATTTTGATTTCATACGGTTTCTGGATCATTTGTTATGAAGCTGCTGTTATTTTAAAAACACCGCAAACAGCAGCCGTTCCCTCACTTATTTGCATAAACCACACTGGATCACCGGTATGCAAAATACGGTAACAAAACACCTTATTTATCCTACGTTTTAGATTCCGAATATTCTGTGTGCACTTTTGTACAGACTCGTGCTTCTCATTTGGTCCTCCACATTTTAGATCAGTAAACACAATATAAGATTCTTTTAAGGTTATAACTGAGACAAATATTTTATAAAATATGAACATAATTTTAATTTTAAGTAATTTTAAGTTTACTGACTCAACTGTGTGCAAGCCCAATATCAACAGTGTGTTTACTTAGTAATGATTAACCTTATAAATATATGTATATTAATATTTTTCCTAACCTTAACAACCTTAATGTGAAATTACTGTAATTTATTTGTTTTGCTGTCTGTAAGTTACAATTTTGGGATATTAGCTCGAAATTTTACCTCAAAAACAGGGCTGTGGTTGTCTGAGGCTTACCAACTGGATATGAGAAAATAACTCGAATTTGATTTCGCAAAAATAAAACAAAAACAAAAAACAACAAGAAAATATTTGAGATAATGACCCAAAAATCATTTTATAATGAACACTAAACTACAGCTCGTGTCTTTTCTTTTTCACATAAAAATCGGCTGCCCACTCGGAGCAGTCCTAATTCAAAAAACTTGAAGACTGAACGCAGAAATGTCCGACAGTTCTTGAAGGTCACCGTTCTACAGCGCTTTACCTACATTTCCCATGAAGCACTGCGGCTTTACGTCTCTCCGCAGTTCGGGTGGGAGGTGACGGCGCTGTCTGCCTGTCGGTCGTAGGGGAACTTCACGGGTGTGGCGAACGTGGTAAATCTCTTCGCAGGGAAAGAATGCGGATCGGCAACTCGGATTAAATCAATATATAAATATTTTTTAGTAGAAAAATTAGAAATATTCACAGGCAAGTGTGGTATGCATCCGGTAGCGTAACTGGCAGCAGGAATCTGTGTGCTCGGTTTTCCACAGCTGGAATACTTTTTTTTTCTAACTTCGCGGTCGTTTTTCGGGTGTTTAACCTGCTCTAATGAAATACCGTAGGGAGCAGCTAAAAGTCAACGAAAAAAGTTGCTAAGCCTTTTTTTTTCGGGCAGCGTTACCCGCGTTAAAAAATCTCCCAAATGCGGACAAACTAAATAACAAACGTGCGTATCTTTGGGAAATCCGTACGTTAGTTAGAAAACCAAGTTCATTTGGGAAATAATTTGTCTTTTTTAATGATTTTGGTCCCTTCTAGCGGATGAACGGACTCCGTCACGTTTTTCGCCACTCATCAAAAAGGGAACTCGCCTCACTTAACTTCAGCCCTTGTTTTTAAGAAAAGGGGGTCAGCCGTTAGTTGTTTTTTTTTTCCCCCAGGTGTTATTTTCCCACTAAGCAGCAGACCTGAAGCGTGCACTGGGAACCATGGGTTGTACTGTGAGTCAGGAAGATAAGTTGGCGGCCGAGAGGTCTAAAATGATTGATAAAAACCTGCGAGAAGATGGAGAGAAGGCGGCAAGAGAAGTGAAACTGCTCCTGCTCGGTGAGTACAATGTCACAACACTGGGTTGCAAAAGTGGCACAATGATGGTCACGGGTGAAATGCGCAGCGTCAAAGACATCTGACAGAAACGGGCAATTTGAGCGAGTTACATTTTAACCAGCGCTATTATTAGTCCCTGTTAAGTGTGGGCTCAGGGAAAACACCTGGGCTGTTTGGAATCTTGTGGGATTTTCTTGTATGTTGAAGAGAAAACGTGGCACAATTGCACGCGTCCAAGATCTTCCATCTGCCGATGTTGCTGGGTTGTCCTCGTCTGCTTTGCCCTCAGTGTCAGAGCTGCTTTGACACAAACATGAGGGCTTCAGTGAAAAACGCATGGGAAAGTTTGGAGTAGAAACGGCACGCTAAAGCAAAGGTCCCTGCACAGCAAGGAGTTTCACAACGATTACCGTGAGATCATTTCAGGGACAACCAGAATAGGCAGTCACACCCCCCCACCAAAAAAAAAAAAAGTTTGGAGGGGGTTGCTCAAAGCACATAGGGAACGGGATCTGGTTTATTAGGAGTGGGCGTTTGGATGAAATTGACTGCTCCCAGGACTGCTAGAGCATAAACTAACTTGCAACTCTTTCAGTTGGGAATATTAGCAGATATCAGCTTATGATGGAATTTCTGGATGCATTTGATTTGTCTCTAAATATTTAACTCAGGGTTTGCTCACCACCTTTTACTCTAAAAGCATTTTTAGGTATTTACTTAAAAAAGTTTCCTAAAGCTTTATCAGATATGAAGTTCAGATGCACAGGAACAAAGGCTAATGGGATTTCTCAATGGCTGCTGAATTAATCCATATAAATAAAAAGTTGAAACTCCAATTATTACGTTAAGGATTGCATTTTCTTTCTATTTTGTGTGTGTTTTTTTGTTAATTAGAGCAGTTCTTGGTGGCACCTTGCTGATCATATGACTGTCTTAAAACTGATATAGGTCTGAAACAAAAACAAGAAACTTCAGAATATTTTCCCCCACAACTCAAACATATGTTTGAAGAAAATCAACAGCCAAGCAGAAATTCTCAGGTAATCATGTCCCGCGTGGAGCAACTAAGAAACATATAAAAACCAAACAAACATCACTTCTTGGCAGTGTTACATTTTTTCCCCCTACAATATAAATTTGCACCACTTTCACATATAATCCGTTTAACTTAGTTAATTTAGCTGTCATGTACTTTGTTGGTTGATCACAGAATTACAAATTTAATTTGACACCCTCTTTCTGGACAGAGCAGAAAATTCTGCTTGGTTTGATGGGGAACACATGCCATCTTTTTCTCTCCTGGGTCTTTGAAGAGACGGCTGGTTGTTGAGATGTGCCCCTGGTTAGAAGGCTAATTACATACCCTGCTCTGTACTGGAGGTTTCGAATCAGTAATTACTATCCGCTGCAGTGTGTGAGGGTTGAGAGGAATTACAGGAGAGGTCTGAAAATGAACCGAGGGTTGGTGAGTTTCTACATAAAGAGCATGGGCGGCCGGCGTAGCAGTCTCATCACCTTTACCGCTGTCACATTCTGCCACAACATGGAGACTGCACTGCCTTCATTTCTTTGAAAAATGCACACTTTTTCGGTTTCAGGACAATCAAGAGGGAGCTCTGCTTCACACGACTTTGATTAAAATACTTACACAGATGCAATGCTAACCATGCATAAATACAGTATTTGTGGTAGGTATGGAATAGTTGGTCCAACATGAGAATCTTTTGAAATATTAAATAACACAAAGTATGAGGAAGAAAAAAACCAGAAAAAACCTTTCCTCTGATATGCTTCACCGCTCAGATCTATGCTGCTCAGCAGCACAGCTCAGTCATAGGGCAAAACGTCAGCATTAATATCCATACCAACTCTAAGAATGAATCGCGTAACATTTACTAATTAACCTACATACGGGGACAGGCCCAGATCTCATTATAATTCCTATTTGGATCCATTAAAACATCCCTTTTTTATTTATATTAATTAAATTGGTGTAATAATGTTGCATCCTATAAACACTAACAGTTGACTGAAAAGTGGTACAAGCAAACAAACAGAAAAGAAAAAACTCATATTACACCAAATATAGAGTGCCACTTAAACCGTGGTTCTTCCGCTCATTTGATATTTGAACGTGTCACAACATGCTTTGGCTTTCACATACATAAAAACCTGAAATGTGTTGTGGGGAATGTCTTGCCGCCTAAAAAAGTCAAAGTTACATTCCAACTATTTAAAGTGGTGTATAGTTGTATGTCAGCAGTTCATTCAAGACTAAACAATACTCATCTTGATAACAATTTTGTACCCTTAATAGTCACTACTTCCACTCTCCTTTTCTGCCTGTTGTGCAGGTAGACTCGAGTTGGTGACAGGTTCAGTTTAATGGATTACTCTTTCATTGAGCATGTAATCCATTGACTGAAAAAATGATTTGTGACAGAGGTGTCTTATCACAAATCCAGGTAATCTTTTTTTTTTTTAAAGCTGTCGGCTGTTTATACACAGAGTCTGTGCCCTTGATGGCATGCGGATAAGCTGTCGGTCTACTAAACGGAGCAAACTGTAGACCGTCTAAGATGAGCTGTGGGGGTTTGGGTTCAAAGACGAGCCTCGGTTTTAGTTGCAGGCAGGGGCGGATATGACAGGTCTCCTGTTATGTCAACTTTGATCATTTCCTCCTTTCAACAAATGAAAAAAATTAGTCAAAGAAAAAATCTGTTCAACGCATTGGTTTGCTTGGTTTGTAGTAAGCTGCCCAAAGTATGCCAAGAAAATATCTCCTACTCCATTACACCACCACCCCCAACCTGAACTGTACAAGGCAGAATGGATCCATACTTTCATGTTGTTTATGCCAAATTCTGACTGTACCATCTCAATTAAACATTTTTTTTTAATCCTCTATTGTCCATTTTTGGTGAGCTCATGTGAATTAAAAGTAAACTGTAGCATCAGTTTAGTTTAATTTGCCGTGTGTGGTCTTCTGCTGCTTTAGCCCATCAGGTGCTCATCTGCATACTTAAGTTGTAAGGAGGGTTTGTTTGAGTTATTGTTGCTGTCCTATCAGCTTTTTTCGCTGGATATTTTCTCTTTCTCAGACAGTTCTTTGTAGACCCTATACTTTTCCTGTGTTGGAAAATCCCAGCAGATCAGGAGTTTCTCATATGCTCAGATCAGCCTGTTTGGCACGAACAACCGTGCCATTTTCAAAGTCACTTAAATCACCTTTCTTCACCGTTTTGATGCTCTGTTTGAACTTCAGCAGGTCATTTTGACCATGTTCGCTTGCCTAAATGCACTGGCCATCATTATGAATGACAAATTCTTTAAGCTAGACACACACATGATATGAAACCAGTCATTTTCTGTTCCTCTTTTACATCTACCCTTTTTAGCAACATGCACAGATTAATTAGCAGTCATCCTCATGCACATCGTAGTCTTTATCATGGAGTTGGACTTTAAGTAAGCATTCAAGCATTGTTTGGATTTTGTAGATGTGTTTGATTAGAAGTTATTGCAATATTTTTATGTGTTTTACTACCCTTGGGCCCCAACTTGTGGCACCCATTACTCAGTACTTGTGAGTAATGGTTGCTCATGGGTACACAGTGCAGTACTTTGCTTCTAAGGCAAACTTAGGAGCAATTATTTTAACTATACTCAAGGTAATACCCTTAGAAATATTAGAAAGAAATATTAGAAAGAATATGGTCTTGACTATACCACCACACATCTTTTTAGTGAGTATATTTTTCTCTTTTAATAATTCATGAAGTTTTAACCATTCTTTTATTAGTTAATTTCCAAAAAATACATTTTTAATGTCATCACAATGAAAAGACAGAGGCAAACCTGTGAGGATGAAGATTTTTTTCCCACTGAGCTTCATTAGATTGTCCCCGCTAGCACATATCTTCAGAGGCAGTTTCCAACTGTAGGTTCCTGCAGGAAAACGGTTACTTTATCAAAGAGTTTAAGAGAAATGAATGTAGCTTTCTCAAAGCGTGGCACTGCAGACAGAGTATTGATCACAGAGTGAGGCTACAATTTGTGAAAACTGCCAGTCTAAGCAGATCTAGGCTGGGAAACCTGAGCTATTGCAGTTGTGATAGCAGAGAGCAGGAGTGTACATCTGAACCGATTATGTGTTTGCCAGTTGGTGTTCAGTGTGTTTGACTGCTCTTATTATTGCACAACGTGTAATACTCAATTTGTTTCATTTGCTCTTGTACCTCACCACATTTCAAATAAGCGAATAATAGAAACACACAAAAAGACGAGGGGGCAATTTAGCAGTAACTCTCCAAATTTTACAGTATTTGTCCAAAACCTTGCATTTATTTTTAATGGTGTGCACCCGATCCTGTGCTCAAATGAAGACTTAATTTTTATGAACATGCATTGCAAAGGTGAGTCTTCAACAGGATCACCTATTTACTGTACACGTGCCCGATGACTGCACAAGGTGACGCGTTCTGCTGTTGGTCAGTTCAGTGTGGTCAGCACTGAGACAGAGTGCCTCCCACTTATTAAAGTCGATGGCTGAGCTTTAGTGGATGTGTAGTGTAATCACAGTTGGCTCATTACAGAGACCCGGGTTTCTCTGGAGAAAACAAGTCCGACCGACTCGTTTTACAGGAATGAACGTCCGTTTACTGAACTTCAACTTCTTAGAGACATATTGGCAGAAATGTGCCTGTTCTGTGAAATGTATCAAGTGAGCTGCTGCCCTGTGTTTTTGGGTGACTTGACCTTGTTTACTCAACAGTCTGCACCACAGTGCTGTCCAATTAACTGTATGACGCACTGGATGGCAGATCTGTGAATTGGTATGTGAAAGGGTTGAATATCCTGCAATTACAGGGAGAGCTCTGAAGATAAAGCCTGTTCCTGCAGACTGCATGTCTCAGTACAGGTCCACTGGGACTTGGCTTCACTATCCTCTTTGCTCTGGAAATACTGATAGCTTGGAAAATCTTCTACCATCGTCTTCTGAGTGTCTATCCATAGCTCATATCTTTGCTTGATTGTTACACTGTTCCCACTGTTTCTTAAAATCCTACATTAGCAAAGAGCCGAAAGCAGCATGTAGACATTTTGTGTGTGAGTTTGTGTGAATAGTAGCTGTTTTAAAATGCATCCTTCAGGTTGTTGCAGCTTAGTTCTAGATATCACAGGGTGTGAAAGAAACCAAACCAGATCACAAGCCTCATTTGTGTGCATGCCCATTAGCTTAGATAAAAGAGTAAGGAGGAAGTGGCTACTGCACAGTGTAGACAGTCCAGCACAGACACAGGAATTTTGAAACAGTTCCTGCCAGAAACAGAAAGATACAAAATAAGATGAATGAATGATTGTTTTTAAAGGATTGGGTAAATTGCAAATACAATGAAATGAAATCCAGTTTAATCTCAAGGGAATCCATTCATGTTTATTCAGATTTGTCTTGTTATATGTATAGTGTCTTAGATCTTATCCTCTGACGCTTAAGTTGTAGAGCCTGTACAGTAGAGAAGGTAAGCATTCAACCTTCAGGTGTTGAACCATGAGTTCATTTGTTTTCCCAGAATTTATGTAATTACCATCCATGACAGTGTGGTTGGTATTTGTTTTTCCTTTGTGAGTGTGTGTGCGTTTCATCATGGCGTTGTCCTTGAGACACCTGTTGTAGGGGGAACTACTACAAAGGTGGTTTTGGCACTTGGTCAGGAGTTTTTTCATACTCAGCTTTTGTCAGTGCAGTAGCATCACAAACAATTAATCATATTGTTTGTTTTCTGTCTGTCTGCTTGTCTGTCATCATGTCAGAATGCAATTCTGGAGATGCCTGCCGTAGCAGGAAGTACCACAAAGGCGGTTTTGACTACTTTGACGCATGTTTATATGGTTGTCTGTGGATAGATTTGGTCACAATTTTGCAACATTTCGTCACAATTAAGATGTTTTGAACGTCCCATTATGGCGCTGTCTTTTCTTTCTGGGGTGGCGTTGCTCTTGTATTTATTGATAGAATGATGAACTCTGTGTACAGAGAAATTATGATTGAAACAATAAAAATAGTAGGTTTGACTGAGGACAAAGCAATGGAGAGCTAGGGGTCGGGACTTTCTTGGGCTGATCATGTCATTAAGCACACACACAGTAAATTGCTATCCCCTCCCTTCTCCACTACAATCCATTTCCTTTTTCTTTCCATTCTAGGAAGTGATCTCACTTCATTTCCCCTCCATCCTCATTGGGTCATCCTGTCATTTTTCTGCTGTGGTTGTTCTTGTCCTCCTGAGTTCCACGGGGAGCATCCACCATCAGCTTTGAGCCTATTTAAACTGGAACAGCTTAAGTACACTTGAAAAGCCAAATGTGGGAAAAAATTAGTTTGAATTTAATGTAGGATAAAATCATTGTAGAAAAACGTGGGATTATGAGTGGGGATCTAAGTTGAGAGAGTGGGCCCATAGTTCAGGTCAAACTTGGTATGCTCATCATGGCTTCTACATTCACCTGTAAATATCCCTGCTGTGCTTGTTCACAGCGCAGCCTCAGTTTGATCCGCTTTGTCTTGTCTTTTAGTACCTTGTGTTTTCAAGGTGGTAGCAGACAGAAAACACTGCAGGAGTGGAAAAATAGAGACAGCGTCTAGGTGATAAGAAGATTAGCTACATCAGAAATTTAATCTTGCAAAATGTCACAAACAAATGAAATGACTGTATCTCTGTTTTTTGTAACTAGTGACAATGTGCTTCTGTGATGTGAAAGGATAGTGTAGTGACATTGTCAGGAAGCAGACTTTAGAAGAATGGAGGTGTCTCTCTCCCAGGAATGCATGTTGGAACTGTTTTTCTTTAGTGTTTCACACTGTACTCCATCCTCGCTTCTAGTCTTTCAGTATCTGGTAAAGTTTGTCTACGATGTCACTTGATCTCTCACTCTACAGGCTTTAAGCTGATGCTGACCTCTGTTTGGTGGTGTTGGTTCATTAGAGCTGTGTGCTGTGGAGGAAATGCAACAAGTGAGGTGACTAACATAACTTAAGCAGCAGGGCTTTATATGAACATGATAGATGGTGGGTTTAGTTTATATGTCGCAATGGGCGAGGGCATGTTTTTTTTTTTTTTTTTTTTTTTCCTCCCACAGAGGATTCAGGGTACTAATATTATGACAGCTGCACTCTAAATGTACAGTTACTACAGTGCAGTATTATTGTATCTGCTAACCTCAGCACTATCTGGCAGATGGACAAATAAAATAACTGCATGTGTATTATCCACCTAATTTCTCCCCATTATACCAATTAAAACCACAGTAAAAGGTAATTAATTTTCCTGCCATGTAGACAGCTATTTTTGTTGTTAAGTCCTGTGTAACAACAATACTGTTTCACACAGCTCTGTCCTCTAAAAGATTCCTTGAAAATCTACCAAACTGAGGTCAACAGCAGTAGAGTTTCATTAGAGCACCAAACTGAAACAGTTCATGTTGCTACACTCATGTGGTTTGGCTTTGTGAAAAAGAACAGTTAATTATTACCATTTTTTAAAAAAAAGAAAAAAAAAAAAGATAGTCATGGTTGCTGAGTTGCTCAAGTCACATTTTATCCTTTTTTTTTTTTTTATTAATCTGAACACATGCTGAAGTTGTGCATTGCTGCTAACCTTGCAGCAGCTGAAACCTCTACTGCATTCTCCGCTCCCTTATCAGACAACCTGAGTGGCTTTTTTATTGCTATACTGACCTCACAAATATTAATATTGCCATAGGATTCATGTTGGTTCTGCAAAATTAATTTTCCCTGGAAATGTAGACTAGAGTGTCTAATAAAATTAAGGATTTCTTCTTGGAAAATTACTTAGTAACTCAAAAAATACTGTGTCAAAAAGTTGAGCATTTTAGGCAATCTCATCCCTTTGAGTTGAAAATGCCATTACTGTTTTATTCCTCCCATATTCTTGAAGAGTTTTCATGAAAACCATTCAGAGTATTCCTATTCTGCTTACTAAATAATTAAATAATCTAAATTCCGTTTATATAAATCTAAGTCAGTACCCCGAATTACCTCAACGAACCCCCCCAACGAGTGGTGATGCTCCCTCCCTCATGGTTGCTAACTGTGCAGATGCAATTGATGTCATTTCCTGTTTCAGTACCAAACCCCCCATCCCCCATCTCTCACTTCCTCTTTTGGCTGACTGCATGTAAAAGAGAACTAGATGTGAGCCTTTTGTTTGACGGGTTTGAGGAAACCAGCACTCCCATCCTGTGTCAGTTGCTTGGTTCATGTTGGCAAAGTGCAGGCACGGCAGCGTGTTGCAAAGAGCTGAACAAGTATATGTGACGAGCTTTTTAACAAGTTTAATGAGTCATTTCTGTGTCTTATTTAAAACTGTATGCTTAAAAGAAGAAGGCGTGCAGACACTAACAAAAAAGAGACTGACATATGACTTACCCCTTAATTGGCCAGTAGCATAGTGTGTGCGTGCATAGTTGAACTGTAGTTGTTGATAAGTGTTAGTGATACTTTGGGACTGCTATAAATGATCTTTTTCACATAATAGTCAGATTTGACTGAATACACCCCTCAAGCTAAAAAAGGTTTTTGGAAAGAATGTGTATGAGCAATAAAGTGTGTTTGTACTTTGTGTGTTGTTTTGTTTTCCACCCCATAAAAATTGACTCTTAAAGCAGCAGGGCACAATTAGGACCCCTGGGATTTTTTATAAAGAAAAATCCCTGGCAGCATAAGCTGGGTTTTGCCACTTGTTAGTTGTGTGTGTTTGTGTGAGTGTGTGTTATTGAGAGCTTTCGTGTGGTGTATAATTTGGCAGGAGGAAAGCAGTGTGACATTCCCTCAAACATGACATCTGAACTTGTGTTCAGTTTCATATCAGCTCCCCCAAAAAAAAACCCTTCCTGTGAAGGAAATGTGCTTAGTAGGAAGTGCTTATTAAAATACGTATAACTAACAGCAACAATAGAAGTGTTTCCTAGTTGATTTCATAACCTTTTAGACTATATTCTCAGTAGCTGTGACACGTCTGGATGATGACATGGTGATTTATTGGTTTTTGCATGTTAAAGCACGAAGCAGTGTCCCCTCCCCTGTCCACTTTGCATGTAGAGGCATTACATAAATAGAACCTCTGCTATTAAAAGCGGGTGGTGTAAAAAGTTTTTCGTAAAACATTTTGCAAAGTAAGATAAGTGTCGAACACCCATGTGTGGTAACACATATATAACATTTATATAACTGGAGCTTAGTGTCAGAGTACTGATTTATTTAGGGGCTGTAACTGAAATAAGGGGGAGGTATATCACGTGTATGTTGCTATGTATACAAGTTGTTGCTTAAAAAAAATAAAATAAAATATATATATATATATATATATATATATATACCACACACATGCACAGTGGGTTTTAAATCAGACTATCACAATATGTTTTGAAGGGCAGTCTGTCAGCTTTAATTCAAGTTGTTTCACAAGAGTATTGTATTGTATTAAATGTTTAGAAATCATGCCACTTTTTATACGTAGTTCCCAATTTTCATACAAAAAAGTAATTGGAGAACATATTGGCAAGTTTTTTGTGGCCAGATTAGGTTTGTTCCTTCTGCACTTGGTAACTGTTCATTGGAACTCGTAATATGAGAGGTGACAGTACAAGTGAAGGCCATCATCAGCTTGCAAAAACCAAATTAAACATGTCAGAGACAGCAAAAACTTTAGGAATGGCCAAATCCACACCCTGGCACATGCTTAAAAAGAATGTATCGGCCAGCTCAGCAACCCTAAACATCCTGAATAATTGCAGAAGACAATTAAAGTGGATGATGAGAGAATTATTTCTGTTCTTAAGAAAAAGCCCTTCACAACATCTAATCAAGTCAAGAACACTCTCAAGGAGGAAGGCGTATCATTGTTGAAGTCTACAATCAAGAGATGCAGAGGGTTTACAACAGGTTGCAGTGGTTGCACTTGGGAACAGGAAGCCCAGATTACACTTTGCCAAGGAAAAAACAAACAAAAGAACAACAAACATCTAAAAGAGTCTGCACAGTTTGGGGGGCAAAAACGTAATGTGAGCAGAAGAAGCCACGATTAACTTCTACCAGACTGATGGGAAAAGAAAAGTGTGGCAAGGCATGGGAAAAAGCTAATCTGAAGCATACCGCATCATCTGTCAAACATGTGGGGGCAATGTTATGGTAGAGGGATGTATGGCTGCCAGTGGAACCAGGTCACTAGTGTTTATTGATGATGTGACTGCTGATAAAAGTTGCAGGATGAATTTTTAAGTGCACAGAGCTATACCATCTGCTCAGATTCAACCAAATGCTGCAAAACTGATTAGAAAGGTTTTCACAGTGCAAATTGGTAATGACTCAAAGCATACAACTCAGGAGTTTTTCAAGGTAAAGAAAAAAACCTATGACATTAGCCAAATTCTTATCCTTAGAACGCTGGAAGTGTAAAGTAGATATTAGGTTATTGTTACTATAAATCTTAACCTAGCCTAAAACTGACACCCTAGCCACTTTCTACTCAAATAACTGTGACTGCAACAACTACACCAATGGGTCATGCTCACTTGTCAAGTATCATTGAGCTGAAGGTTAGGAAAACAAATAAGTGGAGCACGTGATGGTTTTATTTGTGTTAGTCCAAATTCCTTCCCTGAGACACAGTTGCTTAAGTGATACTTAATGTTGGTGTAATTGGAGTAACTTTTCTCTAACAGGAAAAAGAAAATAACAACAGCCAAAAAGTTGTCAGTGGACCTAATGTTGTCACCTAAATATCGACAGAGAATAGGTGCCGGATGACGAAATCATGCTTTTCTAGTGACCTATTTTTCCTAGCTGACAAATAAAAACAACAGCTGACTAAACAGGAACGCATGCAATAGCTCTTAAGTTAGGTATGGCCTTTCCATAAAAATCACAGCTATCCATTTTTATGACTCTTTAGGTTAATTCTCAACCTTTGAACCTTTTCAGGGATGACTTGTTATCTGTTGTCAGGTACCGGGTTATAAATAATCATCAAGTGAGTGGATACAGGAGGAGCTGATCTAATATCTCATATCTGACTTTAAAAGTAACTGATTTTGGTTATCGTTGTGAAATCATCCTGTGCATGTCTGGATACTTAGTTGTAATCCAAGGTCCACTACTGACGATGTGTCCCAAATTTTAATATGATAATTTAGATCAATCCCTAAACCTAACCAAGGAAAAATGGCAGATTAGTTTGGGTAAAAGAACGAAAGTTGAGGCACACAACGATGTGTGCCGCTGGTAAAGTTTCTGGGCTGCTTTTCCTCATAACAGCCATCCCCCGAGATTTTCTCCATTTAAATTGGGATTGTAACATCTAGTCCTTTTACTGAATAAGGTCTCACATGCTATTATGCATAAAAGACTTTAGAGGCAGTGGCATTTCACTTTTTCCAGGATTTATTTATTTATTTCCAGGATTATTCTGCATGCATTTAGCTGTGTGGATTTTCTGTACTGTTTCTATCTCTGTGAGTTATCTTACTTGTGTTTCTGCTGAGTCTACAAGGTGAAGACACTTGAAAAATTTGTATGCCCTTGCCATCTTTTCAGACCACCACTTGCCTGTAGCAATAATTGAACCCATATACCTTTTTAAGTCATTGGAGAGACTTGCTTCTTATGCCTGAATACAGCTTAATGATCGGTTTAGTCTTGTTTGTTTAGAGCCGTAGCTTTAGCTCTTTATTGGACTGTATTAGCTCTTTATTTCGATGGCACCAGTCCTTGGCTAATAAAATTTTTTTGTGTGTTTGTAGTTGGTGCTCTCACAGAAAGTTAATTTAAGCTCTTTTAGTGTTGACCTAAACAAAATGATCTGAACAATGTCTTGTTGAGGCACAGCTACAGGTAAAAAGTTGGTTTTTTTTAAATTATCTGTAGCTGATCATTGCTCAGAGCCTCTTCAGAAGGCTGAACATTGTCTGTCAATGATGTGCCTGGAGCAGTCCTGCAGCCTCTTTTACACTTAACTACTGCAAGCTGTAGTAGTAAATCTCTACTTCTTAAGTGTTCATGTGATTTTTGCAGAAGCTAAACTGAAGTGAAGCAGGCTGAGTACTCTATGTTAAAGAATAGTTACGACTATAGTGTAGGCTGCTTTTGGAGGGTTGTGTGACTTGAATTAAAAAAAAACAGGAGAGCGATGGACACAATGAGTTACAGTCCACTGACACATAATGATTCAAACTGCCAGGCATAAAGATTTAGGTGTAATTATGTTATTAAAAGATTGCAACAAGTGTAAGGTTACTCTCTCCTGCTGTGTACTTAGGTAATGTAAGTACAAAAGCATCGATCACATACTACTGTACATATAGTTATGAACTCTTGGTACATCAAACTAATGTCCAGCCAGAGTAGACTGTATATTATGCCTTTTACAGAACAACTCCAGAAATACAGAGACATGGAGGTAGCATAGTGCTACCTCGTTTGTATCTGTTTGTCCGAATGCACAGTAAGACTTACTGCAGGGACAAGAGAAGGACGAGGGATGAAAGGAGGAGGGGCGGCTAAGCAGACTAAAAGAAAGTGTCAAAAGAAGGGGGGGCATGTAGCTGTGAGCAAAGGCCTCAAGTTGGAGCAGAGTAGGGTGCAGCTGAGCTTCAGGCAGGAACACAGTACTGAGGGCTTTATTGTGATTTGTAATTATGTGGTTTTTCTGTGGGGCCTCAGTTTGGTGTGCTCCCACACTGAGGCTCTTTTTAGCCAGGGAATACTGAGTAGGAGAACAGAGAGAGGGTGGGACCATGGTCACTGTTAACTATTTCTGTTTAACCAAGAATGAGCAGACTTGGCTGGATCTGCACGAGATCTGAGAGTTGAACTGAAGTCAGACTCAGAAATAGATATTTAAAAGCAGACTTTTTGGAAAAAGAGCTTTCCCTTTTTTCACCATATCCTTCCTGCTGTCGATGTGTGTGGTTGGTGTGATGCTTCAACTGGACAACTGCTAATTTGTAAAATCAAAAATGTATGGACAATTGGGGGGTCTCGAGGGGGTGCATGCCTAGTAGCAATTCCTCTAGATTTTTGTGTTTTTAAGTATCACATTTGATACCAATGAATGCAGTTTAATAAATGCTTATGACTATAGTCTTTTCTCTTAAAGACCTGCTGCATGTGCATATTTTTGAGAAACTGAGTGGCAATGATGGCACCCATACTTAGCACCCAGCATACTTAGGCCAACTTAGAGAGAGCTCGATGTTATCATTTGTGTGGAGCATTGCACCGCTTCACTCTTGCCAGCTTTTGTAACATAATGTTATTTTGCAGCTACATGTTCTTTCTGCTGAAGAGCAGCAGCTCATTCAGAAGATGATTCACTCACTGGTTTCCTGAGATAATGTTCCCTTTAGCTTCAGGACAGAGGTCAATCGATTGCATAAGTGATAATTCCCTTTGTTACACTAGAAGTAACATATTAACACTGCCTGCTTTTTGTAAATAAACATTTTCTACCTCTTTATGTTTGTAGTTTTTCTTGGCTGTTTTGTTTTTTCTTGTCTAATACTTCTGTAGTTTGCCAGTCCGTCCAATAGCAGCACTGAGGCATGTAACATTATTGCTTATCAGGAGTGTCTTACTATCAGGAGTATTTTCTAAATAAAAGATGTTTGAGGCGGGGAGGAAACTTTAAATAATGAAGAGCTACAGTAAGTGATTCCACAGATGCTTTACTTTTGCTTTTACAAGCAGGAAATGCACTAAAAATAGAGCATGTTAGGCAACACTTGATCATCGGTATGTTTTAAAAAAAACAAAAAAAAACATTGAAGGCACTGCAGTCCTGAACTTTTCTAGACATTAGCTAATGGAAGCACATGAGAAAACCAAAATGTCCATTTGTGGCCATATGATGATAATACAGGTATTTGTTTGTCGAATTCACAGTGAGTGAGTGTCATGTGTCCTGCCTCCTGCCTGCTTTACCCATGCAGTTCCTTCGGTGAAATGAAACAGTATTTTAAGTGTGTTGTAACTTCGGTAACTTTTGGTAACTTCAACATTACCTGGATTTCATGTGTGGAAACAGACATGTGCTGAGTGATACCTAAATCTTTATTCTTAGCACCCTCTGGAGACCGACAGACTGAAGTCCCTTTTCTTAAAATGTGGCAGCAGTTAAAAAAACATAAAGGCTACAGAAAGTGGAACAGGTGAGATTAAAAGGGTTGAGCTCAAAACTTTAGGCCTCACCCAACTCAACATGGCTAGGAATTAAGAGGTTGATGGACAGGGTGCTGAAGGAAGGAGCTTAAAGGGAACCTGATGTGATAAAGTGTTGGGGTGTTGAATGTCTGTGCTGCATGCTTTGCTGTCAGTTAGTAGTTGAGCTCTGCCAGTTAATTTGAAGAGAACAGACAACTGTACTGAGGTGAACTATGCAGGAGATGCATGACTTTAGCAGAAGGCAGATAACCAGTGATGTACCTGCATGCCTCTTTAGTTGTAGTGGTTCAGAAATGGCTTTTGATCTTAGATGTGAGATATGTTTTCCTGAGCTTGGTTTGGTGCTGAAAGTTTTAATCTGATCTTTCAAAGTAGTGCTCTTATTTTTAGTTTTTGTGTCAGTCATTCTCTGCATTGACAAGTGATTCTGACCTTTTCTGAGCATCTGCCTATTGACCAATCTTCTTTGAGTATGCCTCAAAGGAAAACTGAGCCAAAGAAAGGATGCCATGCACTGACTCAAACTTGCCCACAACGGCTGCCAGTCACACTAGGTTGACTTCCTGTTTTTCTGCTCGCTTTTTTGCCTCTGTAAAACACTGCACGCATTTAGACCTGCAGCTCTGTACCTTCAGAGGGAAACAAATCAGCAGCAAATGTCAGCAAACTTGAGACTATAATCCTGCACCTTGGATCTGACTTCATAAAGTTTATATTTGTAATGGACTAGATGATAAAAGTATAAAAAAAAATGTCTCAGTGTGGTGCTCCGTATCAGAAAGAAAGGGAAACGGTGTTAGTGTTCAGAGCTTTATTTTTTTTTTTTTTTTTTTTTTTAATCAATAAGAGAAGAGAGTGGCAGATAAAACTTCCAAAAAATAACATACAGCTTCTGTCTCCGATGCATCTCAGCACTTCTGTCCTGATACATTTAGTCTGACTAAACAAGCCCATGAATTTTCTTGGCTGTTTTCAGCAACTAAAAAAAATGCTGCGTGTGGTATTTTCTGCCACACAGTCTAAGCAACCTCTGATATTCCCACACTAGGCCTTTAAAGCAAACAGATAGGTTCCTTTATTTTTACAGTTGTGACTGACAGTCTGTCACTTTTGTCAGCTCAGAAATCTCTTCAGTGTTCTTCAATTAAAACTGATGCACTGATTGATGTAGACATGAATGCAGCTGTACAGTGGGCACCAGATTGAACCATGCTTATATGAGTGAAGATGAATCTGACTTGGATTGGAAGGAAAGAAAGTAGAGGAGGACTATTTGATGGTGATGAATGCTAATCTCTGAAATGACTTTTAGTGGAAGCCATTTTATCGTAAGGCTTTAGTTTGATCTGTACGCTGATCTCTAACAGCGGATGACAGAAAGCTGAGCAGCATCGAGGAGCATAGACACCAGCGATTTCGCCCACCCCTCCCTTCATTGTCTCTGTGTTTGTCTTCCTTTTATATGGTATCTTTTGATTGGATAGATTTTCATGTTTTACAAAAACCACGACATAACGATGATGATGACAATTTTAATATAATAAGACATACGGGTCTCCGTGCTGATATGAAGGGTTCTTGTTTTTAAAGAAGATCTCCATTTTTAAGCAATTTTGGTGATTTTGCCTGGGCCTGTGGTGAAAAATGGCCTGCCCTTTATATTCCAGTTTGATTAAAGACTGTGGGGAGCTGGTGACAATGGAGGATTCTGAGGAGGGTCTCAGCAGTTTCTCAAGGGAACCTTAAACAGAACTTTTTCATCTTTACAGGAGAACTGTTTTGTTAACACCAACTTCTCAATTACAGACCAGGTCAGTCCAGGCACATGTGCAGTCCTAATGTTGTCCAAGCTGTGTGTCTCGGGGGTTTTCGTTGGCTCAATCTCATGTTGTCATTCAGGGGCAAAGACAAGGTAGACTGGACTTGCAGTGCAACAGAATAGTGGCAGTTATGATCTTCAGAGACTTTAGCTGTAATGTTTTTGTGAGTTTAGTGTACTAAGGTTAATTCTGCAGATTATATACACACCGTTAGATAAAATGATATTGTGCAGTATGTAGCTTGGTTAATGTGTTCTGTTACTTGGTTGAGTTGGTAGTGGTTGGAGCAACGGACATCAACCACTGCAAACTGTACGTCTGTACAAATACAGGCTCAGTGAACAGGAAGGGCAGGGCGGAGCTGTGTAGCGTGTTTCCTGTAAAGCAGGAAGTGAGCAGGGTCAGGCTGCAGAAATGCTATGAGTTATTGCTCTAAGCTGCTGCTGCCAAAGTCCAAAATAAACAGTTCATTGATGTCTCGCACTTCACTCTGATTTGTTACTTGATTTTGATTAGGCGGCTACATTCACTTTTGTTTCACTTCCCAGTTGGCAGTAGCATTCTACACTAAAAATGACCCACTGTACCCTTACAGAGACATTGTGCACTTGAAGAGTATTGATAGATGCAGTTAAAACAGCCACTAATGTATGTTGACTGCATTTGTTGCTTCTTTTACCTTAACAGATTGTGAATCTGCAAACACAGCACACAGATCTTTGCTCCTGCATGCATTTGAACGCCTGTGGTCATGTAGCTCCTGCAATATATGATCTCTGAAGGTTAATGCGCCTCAGAGAAGAATTAATAGTATCAGTGATGCAGCATGAGGAAGGATAGGAACCTGACATTCGTCTGAGGATCAAACCGTGACCTTTTACATGAAAAGAGACGAGCATTAGAGGAGCAGGGACACGGATGACTCAGTTGTTTGGGTGTAGTCTGTTTATGCTGACATTAAGTTCTGGACTGCATATGTTCTTTGCTCCCATTTTTGTGTTCAGACTATAAACACATTTGCATGCACCCACACTGTCGTCAGTGCAGGTGGGAGCAAAATTTTGGAACTTTTCAAGACTCCTACTGACAGTAACACAAATTTGTTTTGCCTTTATTTGATGGAGCAGCTATAGAAAGACAGGAAAGCGGAGGATGTAATGCAGTGATTGTGGTAAGGTCTCAGACTTAGTGCTTGACGTATATACCAGAAAAGCTAATGGGATGCACAAAGGTATGGTTTCTTAAACAGGAAAATAAATCCCTGAGTTTGAAAAAGCCAGCAGCCTTAAACAAATCTTTATACCAAGTCTTTCCACACATCTGTAGAGTTAAATTTAAATCTTTTTCTGCGTTGCTGTATGATATGCATCTATAACCTACCTTTACTGACTCTCTTACTACTGGTATCTGAATGATTTATTTAGACTCTCTCAGACAGGCAGCTTGTGTTGTCACACCCCATTACAGTTGGTATTATAATACTAGTCAAAACTGGAGTTTCAGAACATCTACATTTGCACCAGCATCAGCAGAACGTCATTATCAGCCACTTAAAGTGTTCACATCAGGACGTGAAAACTTGATGACAGCTAGGTTCACACTGCCCCAGTTTCTGTGTTATTGGCACTGGCAGCCAGCAAATATACCCCACATCAGAATTCAGCATGTTTTTTGATTTTTGGCAAATTTTCTTTGTTTTTTCTTTGGGATTCAGTGTCAGATTAAAGAGATAATCCACGTAAAGCTGTGATTGGCCTGTTGCTTGTTTAAATAATAATAATAAAAAAAACCCCAGAAAAAATCTACTCAGTATTTTTAAATTAATTTTGATTGCACTAGAGAGAGATCTTAGAACTTACTTTGGATTAAAAAATAAAATTAAAAAAAAGAAGCAGATAATGGATAGATGGAGACAAAGTGTTTAGTTTAGTTTTTTTCTTTGCCTTATATAAATAGTCTAATAATGGGGACTTGTGTTGGTGCAGCATGTGTTTGAAACCGTAGTCACTAGACTTAATTATAGTCCTATGAGAACATGCACAGCTTCTACATGAGAGCGTGGACACCATGTTCACATGCAACAACCAAACAAAACAACTTAAAATTCCCTTGTAATAATTTCTGGGTTAGACAGTTACTAAGCCTTCAGAGAACTTAGAGAAAATAATGTACTCCTTTTCCATTGAATATTTCTCTTTGATCCATATTGTCCTTTAGATCTCCTCCTAGACATAAAGTTTGCACAGTTTAACAAAGGCTTAGTCTTGCAAAATGCTTAATGGTTCATGCATGATGAAATGTTAACTGAGATTACATGAGATTATGTATAAACAGTATAAATTTTGAGGGACTTTTTCATTCTTCTTGGGCCTGACCCTCACAAGGCCACATTCTGCAGATTGTTTCGACTTTTGTACAGTCAAAGAAAGTTTTTTTTCCCTTTGAAGTCAACTTCCTCATAGTGTCTTTGTGGTTCTGATATGCTTATAATATTTCCATTAGCTTGGGCTGTTGGTGTGTAGCGTAGGGCGGCTTTTACCTTGACTGACTGTTGGGGATGTTTTTGTAAAAGAGTATTAATACACAGTGAGTCAGTCCAGGATTAACAACAGTTAAAAAGGCGTAAAGTAAAATCAGCAGCTGAGTGCACCAAACAGACTATATCTTCACCCTTTTTTGTGCCATTTCTTGAATGCAATTAGGAAACCATGTGAGTGTCAAGTAAATGTTTTTATCATCAAGGGTCAACTCTGAGGCTTTTCTCTCAGTGCAGTGGTGTTAATGAATGAATCTTCTTTGTCTAGTCATTTTTGACCCAGTGTTTGATGGCAGTCTTGTGCATGTCAGCTTCAGTGAACCGTAATTGTTAATGTGTGGAAAGATCCAGACAGCTTTGGGTTCAGTTCTCTTGTTACTATGGCAATTATCGCTGGAGCAGAGTGTTTTCAAAGCAAACAGGACTGTTTGGGACAATAAACTGCGGAAAGGATGTCACCAAGAGTAATGAAGGTGACGTGCGCCTGGAAATGTCTCAAAAGAAAACTTGTGACTCTGTGTTTTAATTCTTGATACCTTAAACCATCATGGAATAAAATACAGTGTTTAATTTATGGCCCTTTTCCCCACTTTTACTTTTACACACTTTGCTTCTATCAGTAGATACTAACTGGACTGCATGAAGACCTTTTATGTGCACACAAAGTTTAAACAGTTTTTAAAATCTTTTATTTATTGATTTAGTACTTCTCTCTAAAAAATAATGAGCAGAATTTTGAGATTCCAGACACAATATTTTTGCTTCATCAGTGACTGGTGTAGAGGTGTACAGTAGTTCATTTCACAGCTGTAAAATCTAGCACATTGATTAGTGAAAATGTATTTAATTCAATACAGACTCCATATTGTCATTGTTTTAGATGCAACAGTAGTCACCTGCTGAGTATGTGACTGCCTGTGGTTGCTATTTCTAAATGCAAAGATGATTGGTCATCAGGCGCGCTTATAAGCAGCGGCTATATCGACTCTTTGGGAACTTTTAAGGATTCCCAGATTGTGGCTTTGTTTTTCTCACAGAGCCTCTGGTCTGTCTTTCATGCTTGCTTTTTTCTATTTCCAGTTGTTCCAGTGGGCTGTTATAGATTTTTAAAACGGTCCCAGTAAATCATACTGTGATTCTGTACCATTAAACGGGCATACAGAAAAGTGGACACAATACATGGGCTACAGTATAGTAAAGTGAAATGGAATCATAACATTTGCCTGGTTCTTATTCACTTTTGAACTTTTTTTAAGTCTAAAACCAAATAAATAAAAAACTCACCAAAAGTGTTTTGGACAGGCAAGGGGGTCAGCTTAGGTTTGGTGAGCAGTGTAGCTTTTAGTACGCTGGAGTCCCCATTACCTTTTATGCCCTGTAGGCAACATGAGTAGCTGCAGTCACTTTAGAGATCTGTCAATAACTTTTGCAGTGTGTATTGAAGTTATGAATGGGCTGCATAGCCACAAACTATGCTAAAATGTTGACAAATGAGCACAGCAAATGAACAAAAATACTTACTTGGCTCTCTCAGCAAGAGCTTATTGAGTTATTTATGGTCTCCGTAGTTGGAATATCCTTCTGATAGTTTTGTTTTTCGCTAACAGTGGACAGGTTTACTCATTAGTTTGTAAAAATGTCAAAACACCTTAAATGATTGAATGTAGTACAGCTAGTTTGAGTGTTCGGTGGCTTTTTAAAATCATTATTCAGTTATCAGGTGCTGGCATTTATTTCTTTTTCTTTTTCTCTCAATAAGCCTCTTTCGCTCTATCCATGGCCATCATTCTGATCAGCTGCACAGAGAGGAACCTGAAAGGAAGTGGAATAAACAAAAGGAAAGCAAGCCAAACAAAGCTTCAACGAGGCTTTGGTAGACATGCTGGTTCAGGGGCAATGTGCCCACACAAAGAGCTCTCTGTGAGAGTAGGAGCACTCCGTATTCCTGGAGAGTACTCATCCACTCACACGAACACACACATACACATTAATTAAAATCACATCCACAGCACACAGACAAAGTTTTTTTCCACAGTTTTTATCTTTTTTGCATACCAATGTGTTTTCTAAAAAGACACTCTTCATGAGTAATTAATGTCAGAACAGATTTTTTGCAGTGCATTTTCCATAAAGAAACAATTTCATGTGTTTTGGGTTTTTTTTTTGGTTTTTTTTTAACAGAGTCCCAACTTTTGAGGGATGGAGTATTTCAGTGCTAGTCTTTAATTTATATTCTTAATAATGGTATTGAGCATTGACTAAATAGTTTAACAAACTTTATTTTGATTTTTAGTGCCTCATTTAAAACTTTTTTTGCCTGAACTGAATTTCGGTCAGTACCAACAGTGTTCGGTGTAGGACTGAAAAATCACAGATTTGGGAGCAACAGAACTGGGACCTTATTCTTTGACGTTACATTATTTTATTATATTGTTGACAGCATAATGAATATTGACAACCAGAACAGGTTTGTTTTTTAGGATGCACCGACATGATAAATATCTTGCATGTGAAACATAAGGGCAGTGTTGTACAAGCAACAAATGTGTATGACTCTAGTATAAATACATGAATATTTCTTTGTCTTGTTATGGGACAGTGATGTCTGATTGTGTTGAAGTAGTCGGGTGGCAGGGTCAACTTGAAAAGGTCATAGCATTGACAGAACAGAAAGTTCATTAGGCCATAAAGTGGCAAAGTGTACAGGAAGCTGAGCATTGACATTGTAAAGCAGTGTCCATAACGCGCATGGTAATAAAGTGTGTGATAATGAATATATATCCATAAGGGTAAACACATTTACAGTCCTAGGACAATGAGTGGGGAGAAAGAAAAGAACCAGAATTAGAAATGTCTATGACTTGTTTGTCTGCAGACAGGAAAGTTACTGCGTCAGTGGTAGTTCAACACAATTGGAGCTTGGTTGGAGTTTTTCACATGTCACCACTGATGATGATGTGTTATTCCTTGGGAAGACGACTTTGTTTCATACTACACTCTGGAAAGAGGCTGTCCTTAGGCAAGTCCAGACTAGTTTCCTGGTTTCTGTGCTTGGCTTATTCTGTGTGGGCATGTGTGTGCGTGCTGCCCCCTCCCCCCCCCCCTTTTTTTAAGTTGTATAAAATATCAGCCAAAAAGAGCACAAGGCACATTTTTTGCTGCAAAAAAAATCCAAGAATTTGTTCGGTCAGGTTCTGTATGAACTTTTTTGCATTCTTTGCAAAAAAAGATCCATTAAAAAAAGAGAACTGTTAAGCTAATCCTTTGTCTTATAGTGAGGGACATAAGCCTAAGAATGTAAACACTGTACTTCAGTGGAAATGTTTTTTTTAAAAAAAAGCTTTGTAACCTTAAGTAACTTTGTCACATAAGGATGCTTTAATTCATGCACCACCTTAAATTCTCCCCCTTTTTTTGTTTTGTTTATTTTAAATAAATATTTCCGACGTTCTCTCGTATTTGTGATACTTGTTTCTCAGAGAGTTCAGACTAGATTGAACTTGGTTTAAAAAACATTTTCAACAGTAAGCTGTAGGAAAAGAGCAAAATTAGTGAATCCCCAGGGGGAAACAAATGCTTGGGGAACTAGTTAGACAGAACCATTTGCCGGCTTTGCTGCTTTTTTGTCCCTCACCACCACCATGACATGCAGCATGTGGTGCACAGTTGACAGTTAATGCCCCAATGACTATGTGGACAACTCAAGGTTATGCATAAACCAGAGAAGTGTGGTGGTTGTCCTCACTGTGTAGAGAGCTGTATTCTTTAAGGCCAGTGTGTCATGCTAGTACTTGTGTGGTTTTTTTTTATTTGTTTGTTTGTTTTTTGTTTGTTTGTTTTTTCTCTTATGGCCCAGAACAGATTGTCAGTAAAGACACAAACTTAAGAAGGGGTGTCATCTGCAAACAAACGGAGCAGTCTCAAGGGGCATTTATTATTTATTGCTTAACCTTGTACATTTTTTCTCTTTACTTTACAAATCTGTTGGTGTAGATTTAAGTTTCAGGAATGTTGTTTAAGATGTGTTACATTAAGAGTGTCTTGACATAGCATTGTGCTAGCACTGATCAAAGGTTTCCTTGGTGAGCTGGATACTGCAGTGGTATCTCTTTTGCTTAAGTCTGCATGATTACGTCTCGAAGCAATTTCCACATCCTCTGAGGTCAGTAGGTACAATACTGATTCAGAAATCTAAATGCACTTGTGTGCATTTACTTTCAGGTGCTTGCAGACATTCAGCTTGCAATAATTGGAGGCAGGGGGGTTGGTACTTCCAGAAATATTTAATTTTTCAGGAGTGACTGTGCCTAGTGAACCTCCCAATCAAACCTACAGTGTCAACAGTATTTTATAACAGAACTTTTTAATTCACCAGACATTGAAAAATTTGTCTTTTTGTTTAGCAAAATCAGATCAGTGTAAAAGTTGAGGCCAGGAACAGCATTTGGCTTCACAATGGGGTGAGGTGGATTGAATTCTTTCATTCAGTGAAATGTGTCAGCTAAGCAAGTTTCAGCTGGTATGCGCTGAAGAAAATGTGCAAACCGTTGAGAGAACCTCACATTTCACCCCCTCCTCTTTTCATTTCCTGTGCTTTTTTTGAACTTGCAAGTTAAGGTTGCCATAGTGACTCAGAGATGGAATAAACTTCCTGTCTTTTTCCTGTGGTTAATTGCAGCTACTATTGGCCCTCTTCTAATTTTTACATCCTATTCACTGTTTCATTTAGCTTATTATAAGAGACACAGTACATTATTAGTTTGCTTGATGAGCCACAGGCTTTTTCAGAACAGTTTTTAAATGTGAAGTTGAGTATTTTTGTTATGCATTTGAACTCTGACAAAAGAACCTTTCAAGACTGTGCTAAAAGCAGTGGCGGAAACAATGAAAGTGTGCTTTATGACTAAATTGGCATCATTAAGTGATTGGCAGCAAGTAGCACGGCAGGAATACGAGTCTCTAAACAGTCTTCTGACCCAGCTGTTCAAATAATTTTCTCGGATTTTTCATCTAGGGATGTTCTTAGCAACTGAGCATGGGAGAGAAATCGATTGACTGCCATAAAAGTATGAAATAATAGTGTGGTTAATTTTAAAAGTGCACCAGTAGTACCAGTTTACGTCCCCTATATGCCTATACTAAATGTGATTATTCATTGTTCTAGTGGAGTGGTTATATGCCACTTTCTACACAACTTGCACACAAAATTTTCATGTTTGAAATCAAAGCATTTACAAAATTGCGGGATTTTGACAAAATACCACCTGCTTCATTTCTTAACCATCAAAGTTTACAACACGCGGGCCTTGGTGTTTGTGTATAAGACAACCTTGTTAGAAGAACTTATCTTCTGACTTATCTGATCAAGACCTTTTAAGACTGATTTTCCTTTTTTTTTTTTTTTTTTTTTTTTTGTTACAGGTCTACAGGACTCTTTTTAGTCATCTCACTTATTATTAAGTACATTTTGAGTCTATTTATTAAGTTGTTTACTTGATAGTTTAAATTGGATGCAAAGTTGGTGCAACGTTTAAATGTAAGATGAAAAGCTGAGTGATGATGTTTGCTTTGGCAACGTCGGATGCATCGGTCTGGTCGGGCCTTTCATGTCTGAAGGCTTCAAGGCCAGGACAGCCTCTGATTTTTAGGCCTGTGAGAGGGTCGGGCGTCACGGGCAGCCTTGCTCGCCTCGTTTGCTCTTTGATCGATGGCCTTTCAGTTTAGAGTAATTATCCTGGGCCAGACTGGAGGTTGATGATTTTTGTGGTCTACCATGTCCGCACAAAGGCGGATACTCCTAAAAATTCTGACCTTATGTGTAAAAGACTTGCATCCAGTACAGACGGCATAAAAAGATGAGCTGCCATGACTGAAATTAAAAAAGTAAATGTCTCCTTATGTTAGAAAATGTCAAAATAGTCTATTGTAGTCGGTGCTATCACGTAAACGGTGTCTGTTCTGTCTCAGCAGGTTTCATTTGATTAATATTTTTGTCTGATAATTTTTATCATATTTGAGTAGTGCATAGTAGTGCATTTAAAATTAAATTTAGTCAATTTAATTGACATTTTTCTGTTTCCATTGTCTGAATCGATACAGTTATAAAATATGGATTTATTTCCAGGTTACAAATGCCATCTGCAGTGCAAAGAAAGAAATCACATAATAATCACATAATAATGAAATTGCCTGATGTGATAGCATGCTTAAAGTTTACTGTCATAAACTTGATTTTAAGTTGACACATAGAAAGCTGGAGATGGTGGTTTCTAAATGTTACTGTGGTGCAACAGCAAATCCAGGCATACTTTGTTTTGTTGATCAGTCTTATAACACAAGATTGTCCCTTTCAGGGAAGAACAAAATTATAAAGAAAATACTTGAGGGACAACATGGATGGACAAAAGTTAGAAATGATTTTATGTATTTTATGTATGATTTTACATTCACCTGTCCTTGGTTGGATAAGGCATCTGTTTGTTTGTGAAGGTGTTTGATGTGTCGGCATCTTTTTATTCATGCAGAATGCCAAAGATATGCAAGACTACTGAAGCAGAAAGACGTACTTATTCCTCTGCTGAATTCCAGCAGAAATTGAACAATAATTAGTTATATTGGTGTACTAAATTTTATTAAGCAACATACACTGGAATTGAGGCATGTTTTGAGCTCTTTGCTATTGAATTTGTTAAGAATGTTCCCATGGTAATGATTTGACCATATGTCTTGATGCATGATATTTGACCATACTTATTCAATTAATATAAAATTAAGACACATGCATACATGCATACATACATATGCAGTTACCTCTAGGTCTGCACCTACATTACATATTATATCAGAACAATATATAAGAAACTTTTAATTTTGTGGCTTTAATGTTTGCTTTTGTCACAAAGCCTGTTTCTTTCCAAATGTTTATATCATTCTACATCTTGTTTTGATACACAAATCCATAATCCATAATTCATTGAACTTTTCTGTCTGTGAGCCTGCACATATGCATCTATATGTGTGTCTAAGTAAAAAGATTAGTGCAACACGGCGGGAAGGTAATGGATATTTTTATAATGCATAAGCCCATGATGCAGTAGATGTAGCTGACCAATATGCGTTCATGTTTGCCTTCATTTTATCCAGGTTACCATAAAAAAAAGGAACATTTTTCTCAGTGTAATGTTCAGTGTGAGTGTGAAGGATAAGTAGTACAAATCAGCTGTGATTCAGCTGTATCCAATACGAAAGTGCTTCCAATTGTTCATCCTCACCATTGTGAGGCTAAAGCTGGTATGACTGTGGAATGCTAATGCCAGGAAGAGACCCTGAGCTCCCAGCTTTGTTTGGCAGCTTGAAGTGAAACCGAAGCTCAAATAATAATGGTGTGGAGATGCTCCTACTGTGAATGTGAAGTAGCAGAAGTCATCATAATATCATTCAGGACATGTCTAAACAATATGTTCCACTGTCTTTTTTTTTTTTTTTTTTTTTTTTTTAATATATCAATATATACATAAAACTTCCACAACTTAATTATTGTTACAGCTGCAAATAAATCCTGACGTGTTGACTGAAAATTAACTTAATAATTTATATAATGATGGCAAAGGACAAGGCCAAGGAGGCATAACATATACCAGGTGCACATGTGAGTTGTATTCTTAACAGGATGGCAGATTTAGTAGTTTCCACCATCACTCTCCTCTTGATACGAGTGTGATTTTTGAGAGTCCTTGATATGGCTGAATTGTTTATATTAATTACAGTTCCTCTAACAGTCTGTCACTCAGCCTCGGCTTTTGTACTTGCTTTTCCATGGAGTCTCAGATTCTGCTGATGACTCCTGATGGACTCCAACTCCACTGTTTTTAACTACAGCTGGCCACACACAAGAGCTCTGCTCTGGGCCTTGGTGAACTTGGCATATTGGCATATGATCCATTTCTCCACTTGCTGCAGGTTCTGGTTAGAGCTCACAGCGGCTCTCACAACAGAAGGCGACTACCATTTCCAGCTGCAGTCTGAAGTGGTGGATTTGGACTATGGTTGATGTCGGGACAACGGTCATAACTGGGACCGCCGCATCAACCACCTAATTGGACGGTAGCTGGTAGCTGCTTAGAAGTGACTGAACTTTTAAAATGAGACTGGGGCAAATATCCGCTTCAAGTCAGTTTTGGATAGTGTTGTTTTCTTAGATGGATAGCTGACTGGCCAGGTAAAACCTGTGTATAGCACAAAGAACATACAAAAACAAAGAGGGAGGAGTTAAACAGAGAATGGAACCAGCATCTGCAGCACCGATATTAAAAATACAAGGAAATAACTGTGCATAAAATAACAGCTTACTGGTTGAGCAGGCGAACCTCAAGTGCTTTGGAGTCTATATCTCCAGTCAGGTTTGAAAAATTGAAAACTACGGCTCTTCCCTCATTAACTGAGGAATTAGGAATTTTAAAGAGGAAACGCAGAAAGGCTAAGAGGAAGTGGAGAAAAGAATAAATTAAATGCTTCCCTCACTACTTGGAAGAACCTGATGTTCTCTTACCAGCTGAAATTCAAGGAAGTGAGGGAAACCTATCTTTTGCAGCTCCTCACATGTCATAATCCCAGAATACTTTTAAAATCAATAAAAATGTGTTGACTGGCCTTCCGAATGCCAGTCCTGTGGAAACAAGTTTCTGGAATATTTTACCAATAAAATTACAGAAATTCTTGATTAGTTTGACACTTCTCTATGCCTTTTGCGTTGGTAACAAATATTGGCTGTTTGGCTAACTTGAGCTTCTTTTTTTATTTTAATTTTTTTTAAATACACGTGTTGTCTGCTACAGGATGTTGGGGATTTCAAGGTTGTTTCATTCATTAGAAGTTAAGGCC